>NW_020884889.1:5091617-5324652 GCF_003945725.1 Corapipo altera | reverse complement strand
TCATCTTCCATGAAATTCCAGCAACTATTCCTAAACATTCATCCTTTTCTAATCCCAGAGCCGTTGCCATGGAAATGATCAGATAAGATACAGGCCTTTAGGCAGATGGGTTTATAAAGGATGCTAAATCTTGGCCCATTGAAATCCTTATTTAAAAGCAACATAACTAGCAGTGATTTTTCTTCTGATTGTTTCAAGGTTAATTAAATTAACTCCACATTACAAAAGCCTTTTCTTTGAGTGACTCCTGTCTGCAGATGTGTCACTCAGGTCTCGCCTTTATTGTGTGGTGTCAGGGGCTTCTGCTGTTCCTGTTCCCTGCTCCTGTGTTCCTGCTCCTTTCTCCACACGTGCATAACTCAGATTCTCACCAGCTTTGCTCACGATCTGGGTTTTAGGCCTGCTTTTCAGATATCTTGCTCTGCAAAGGAGCTTATTTTTATTTTTTACCATTTATCGGAGCAAAGGACAGGATCCAGGAGATTATATCCGACACCCAGAGGATCACTGCTTCCCAGTGCATTAAATTTTCAATTCCAAAAGCCATGTGGGATGAGAGGTTTGCATGAGAAGAGGCACCTTTGGAGCACTTTCCCAAGCCGAACCTGGAGGTGTGTAGATGGCTGTTAAAATTGGGTTTGGCTTCTAAGTCTCTAAGTCAAATGTTCCGAAGTCACAAAGGTGTGTTGAAAGCTGGATGTCTTCTGTCTTCACCGAGACATTTCAGTGCAGGAGGAGACTTTCTCCTGAATCTCTGAATGTCCTTCTCCTGAAGTCAAAAGGAAAGAGTTTCAAAGACATGAACCATGCTTAGGCACCAATTTTTCTGACTTTTAATAAGGGCTGGGGCTTCAATTCCCATATATACCTTGGGCATTCTTAGCAATGTTTCTTTATCTCTCTGCACAGGAAAAAATACCTGTAAATTAATCTGAACAGATAACATCTGAATGCTAAAATTGATTTCTTGTTATTTTATTATGTTTTAGGGACAAGAGTCAGAGGATAAGAGGCTCCCCACTTAGAGAACTGCTATGGAGATAACAGTGGTGGTTAAAGAGCCCACTCTCAACCAGCCTGCTTGTTATCAGTGTTCTGGGGGAGGTTATCACGTGAAAGGCCACCTGGTGTAATGCATGAGTTGTGAGTGTTCCTCATCTGTTCCAGAGCAGAGTCCACCAGTGTAGGTTTGCTTGTTAAAGAATGTAAAGTGGATGTTCTGTTTCCTGAAGGACTAATGAGATATAGAGAAAGGATGTGAGAATCAAAGTGGATGGCTGGAAACATCAGGCCAGCAGGGATGGTTTAAGAAAACAGGAAGAAAGTGAGAAAGCAGAAAAGGAGAGGGATCACTTGGACTGGAAAGCAGGTGAGAGAAGAGGAAGGACTCTGCCAGAAGCTGTTCAGCACATGAAACTCCAGGGACAACAGGCAATATTACAACATCTATCAGTGTCTACACAGTCTGTTCCTGCATGCCCTCTGCAGGCTTCACTCTCTGCTCTTCCCAGCATGGTGGCAGCTTTGTTCTCATTATAGGATGGAAATTACAGAAATTATACCCCCAGAGCCGGTACCTTGTCCCTACCAGTGCTTCTGGCAGTGGCAGCCCAGGGCATGGAGCCCCACATGAGCATCTTCAAAACAAAAGGTTTACTATTTGCCTTGTTGCAGAGTGGTACTTTGAAGATTCCCCACGGATGACCTAATAATGCCCATTTAAAAACTCCTTGCAATTCTTTACAGAACTTTAAAAAAAAATCAATATCGGCAGCTCTGCTTGGGTTTTAATCATTCACTGACACTGTTTATTGCCTAATATTAATACTGCATGGGTTGCAGCTCCTCTGCCAAGCACACCACAGCCTGGGAGGGAAAAGGGGAAATAAATTCAGTAAAAATGGCACATGTTACAACCAAGAAGGGCAGCCAATGGCCCTCACCAGAAAATTTGGCCAGTCCAACTTCTCACAGATGTTAACAGCAATCATACCCTGGATTTATATGGTGCCCTGAATCAAAGAAACACATGGCCCCTCTTTATGTTTTCCAGCTTTAGCTCAGATGGGGAAGGAGTGTCAGGAAGAGACTGAATCACAAAAGCTCATGAACACTGGCAGAAATCAGACCCAGGTGTCTTGGGCTCTGGTCTGCAGCTGTAATTCAGTATATGATATTTATCTAGACATCCAAGAGAGTTTGAACTGGAGAGGCTGATGAAGACAGCAGAGCAGGAAGGCAGAAGGTGATGAGTATGGTGGGAATGAAAGAGAAAGTGGAAAAGGAAGAGGCAGTAGAGGAATATGCAAGATCGGAAGCTAAATTTCCAGTGTCTTCAAGTTATCAGGAGTCAGGAAGAAAGGAGATTGGATCAACAGTGGAAGAGAGGTAGGCTAGAAGAGAGAAGAAATATTGAGATAGTGTGTAGAGATGGTGCTGTACGGCAGACCTAGAAAAGATTTCATACTGTGGTAGCCAGTGAAGAGCCACAGTCCTTGTATCTACTCTTGGAGCTCTTTAAAATGTGAGCTGGGCACCATTAAGCCTCCCACATTACTGCAGGAATTCTGCATCTCCTGCGGGGAACAGAAACATCCATCTCCAGGGAGACAGCTTGGCTAAAGTCTCAGACAGCATCTCAGTCTCTGCCATTATGCTCTAAGTAGCAAACTGCTGTGATTTCAGCAAGGCTTAATAAGTTCCTTAAAATAGCCCCTTGACTAGGCCTGGCCACAATTGCCTTGATTTGCAGATATGCAAAAAATAGATGAAAAGACAAGTGTCAAACAGGTGCTGTCATGCACATGAAAGGATGGGAATGCAGTGAAGTTTTTTTGTCTCTTCTCTCTCCCTTTCTCCTTAAAGACACTTATCTATTTGCAGCAGTCTTGTCCAAAACCCACTTGGTCATCTCCTAGGGCTTCCAAAGGAGCTGTAACTGTTGTAGATGAAATATACTTTTGCCCCTGCACTGCTTGACCCTTTCTTGCCCAGGGCTTGGAGAAAAGGGCAATGCTTCCAATTCACACCTTTCTCTAACCTTCAGGCATTGAAGTTTCTCATCAGCTTGCAAAAAGGTTTGTGGATTTGTCTCTGACTGTTGTTGGTGAGTATCTGTTGCTCTCTCCCTCCTTCTCTGCAAGTTTCAGGAAGACCTGCAGCTCCCTTTAAACCTCTGATACAAAGAGATGGGGGTGTCCTGTCATGTAGAATTAGAGTTCGGGAAAAGAAGTACTTTTCTCCATGAGGTTCATTTTATATTTTTGGAAGCTAACCATGAGGTGAAAACCATTTGTTGACCCACAAATGTCACTGCTGCCCATGGACTGACAGGTGCTTGTCTCCCACTGGCCACAAAAGCATTCAGTTCTTGTGCCATATATTTGATGTCAAACTTAAGTGAAGACATTCAGTCAGACAAACATTAATAACCAGGCCTGATAACTGCCCACACACTATGAGGACTCCCTGGAGGGTCCTGATTTTCCTTCCTAACCCATGAGATGGTGGTATTGCAAGTACAACCATTCCTGTAGAAAGTAGGGGCCCTTGGTTGTGGATAATAGCAGCTTCATCATTCAACCTCCCTCCTGTGGCGATGCCTCACCCCAACACAGAAGTACCTGCACTGGGAGGGAGGAAGGGAGGGGAAAATCTCCCTCCCTCATCTGCTACACCAGTGCTGTTAGCAAAGTGAGCTTTGCAGGGTGTTTTTCACTTAAAAACTTCCAGGGCACTTGGTTTGAGGGACACAGGTTCCCTTACAGGCTCAATGGTACAAAGGGACTTTTTTACCGAAGGGTGTTTGTGAAGTGTTGCCCAGGTATCTGATTTTTCAACTGTCATTTAAAAGCAGGGCACATTAAAGAGCCTCTGGTGCTCCTGGTGGCATAAAGGCTGGTTGGGAATGTAGCAGCAAGTGCCATCACCAGCAGGGTTTGAATCCAAGGCCCTTGGCACCATCTCTCCTGCCTGAGCTCAGCGAACAGCATCTCATCTGAGCTACTGGAAAGTTATTTATTACATTTAAAAAAATAACAAAGTCCCACTTCCTCCAGAAGTAAAGCACAGTTTGATAACAGAGGCTCACCACATTATCTCTGTTCCAAAGCAGATGCCTCTGTGTGTGCTCACAGTCAAGTACACGATGAGCTGCCTGGAGTATTTTACAGGCTGGATCTGGGAGCACAAACTCTGGAACAAGTAGCTTATCACTTAAGCTGCTTCGAGGATTTAGGGTGGTTTAAATTACTTAAAGTGCTGCAGGGACCTGATCCTGCACCCATTGGAACCACTGGAGATTTTGTTGGAGACTTACAAGGGACCAGGATTTGGCACTAAAGGCTTAGAAAGCTCAAGAGGATAAAACCCCTACAGCCCTTTAGAGATGGCTAAACCATTCCAAAGCCTTAGACCCATTCACAGACCACAGAGGTTGGTCAGTGAAGGAAAAGCCATAGGAGTGCACCAGATGTCTTGCTGATGTTTACATCATGCATCTCTTCAAGCCCCTGTGATTGCAGCAACTCATCTCTTCTTCATTTCCTTCATACCTCTCACATTATTTCAAACCATATTTAACACTAGTCTTTCCCTTTTTGTCTGAGAAAGTACCAGTATGCAGACCTGTGGCAATGCTCTAAACCCATGGAATCCAAGAAGATGTTTTTCACTCTCTTTCTAGCTTTCTCCCATGTCCCATCCTCATGGGAAATAAAAGAGGGAAAAGCATAATTCTTAAGGGAAATTCAGTCATCCACAATAAAATACACCAGGGGATGAATTCCTGAGATATCCTTTTTAGTAAGAGGATCTTGTGTTGTAGATAACAGCACGGAGATAAAGTTTTAACAAACTTCCTTCTTCTGCAGCCATTTCCTGCCTAGTTGTTCCTCCTTCTCTAGATGCCCTCACCATTTCAGCAATCTCTTGTGATTTGGACTCTCATGTCAAAAAAAAGAAGAGCTGTAGCAAAATCAGAAGGAGAGGATTCTGCTCCCAGGGGGCTTCAGCAAATTTTTTTCCCAGCAGCTTCCGAAACATATTGAAATCCTGTCACTAGAGTAAATGCCAAAAGGACTGGAGAGAAGCATCTCTGAACCATCATACCAATAGAAATGCTCTTGTGACTTTAAAAAGCAAACATAGTTTAAACATTTTTCTGCTCAGTAGATTTCCCTTTGTAGAGCAGAGTAATATGGACAGACTGACTAGAAATATAAGTCAAGAGACTAATCTATTTCCATATATATATATACCAACCTAGATGTATATATTTTAGATTTATAGTGGATAGCTCAACAGTGTCCCCTGAAGGATGCACTGTAAATAAAAGAGGTAAAAGAAAGAAAGAAGAATAGGGCGAAACTTGTGAAAATCCTTGGGATAAATAATTCTAGGTATTTTTCTTCTAACAATTACACAGTTCTGGAGTTTACTAGGAGATCAGTTAGTTGCTGCAGTGATGTCCAATTAGCTGTACTTTGTACTGGGCTTCAGCTAGTTATGCCCAAGAAACCTCTCTGCCTTTCCAGAAGGCACTTCTGCAAGGTGAGTCTGGTGCACCTCCCTCTTTAGCTGAGCAGGGAAGCACTATTTTTGGGTAGGGTGATCTCATTGAAAACCACCATCCCCCTGTGCACAGGGGATGCACTCAGTGACTACCCAGTGGATGCCAAGATGTCAACAATTTTACTGGATGGATGCTGGAGTCATCCAGGCAGAGCAAAGCAGGCCAGGCATTGAGAGCCACACCAGCCTCCCCAGCCGTGTCCCTCAGTGCCACCAGGTCCATCTCAGTCCGTGGAAACAGATGTTTGTGCAGCATTTTCCTTGGAGCACTGAGGCATCTCTGTGGAGGCAGGACTGCTCTGTGCAGCCGTGCTCAGCTCGGGGCTGTGATCCTGCAGCGAGCTCTCTGTGCACGCTGTGAATTCATTGTGGGGATGCAACTATCAATAACAGCCACAGCAGGATTAGGAAGTTCCTTCTATTCATTTAACGTCATTGTGGCTTTTTAAACAACAGCATCAACAAGGCTCTCATTTTTTTGCAAAGAGAAACAATCTGACCACGATGAGTTCAACTCCATAGAGTTTTCTGCAGGGAATCTATTTGCTGAGCCACTGATTCCATTGGCTCTTTGCAGTAATGCCAGCGCTCGGTAAATATTGGCCACTGTGCCTCTAAGTACTATTAATGAAGTTAATTAGCAACAAAAGTTTTCAAATGTGAAAAAGCTACAGGCAGAGCCATGGTTCATTAAGCTTCTCAAAAGCTTCAAACCAATCTTAACTGCATTTCTCAGGGAAAAAGAATCCAACTTTTTTTCTAAAGAGTTGAGAAAATTTAGCAGCTGTGCTCTACTTTAGGAAAACAGCATCTGATTCCCGTGGGTATAGGGAAGATTGGTCCTGCTTTTCCTAGGAACACTCACCTGCAAGTAACCTCCATGATGTACCCTCTTCCTATTCAGATGGAGCTGATGGAGCATTTAAGAGGTATTTAGGAAGCAAAAGAAAAGAGCATAACCTTTTTAATAAGCAATTTGCCTATGACAGTGCTGTCAGTCCAGCATATCCCTCACACATAATTAATCAAGACCAAGCACTAGATTTGTTATCGTCCCATTTAATAGCATTATGGAAATCCAAGATTTAAGCCAGTGCTTTAATGTCTCTGCCTTGTTTAATACCATTACTGCATTACAGATTTAAGGTAGCACTTACATGGTAAATTTTCAAAGTGATGTCTGAGATTTTAATGTCAACAGAAGTTCTATCATTAAACCTTCTGCTCTGCTTTGAAAATGTTCCTCTTAACCTCTCACCTGCTTCTTAACACCTGAGCTAAACAGGATACTTCTAGGATACTCTTCATGTCAGTGTATTCCCTGGTGCATAACAGGCTCTGTGAGACAGATTTCACCCAGATGGAAACTTTCCCATGGTCCAGATTTGGGATGACAACTGATAAGCAAAGATGTAACACTCCCTTCTTAAAGCTTTATTTTCATTTGAACTGAGTGCCTTTTATCTTGACCATCAGGGAAGAGGGTTTGTGGCAGGCTTTGGGAACTGGGGAGAGGGAAGTAGGGGGTACCTCTTCTCGCCTTCCCCATCCAGAAGGCACAGATCTGCACAGAACTGGTGCTGCTGCTTCATGCCAGTGTCTGAAGTCTTTCTGATGCAGCTGTTGAGATCCCACTGACAGCTATAGGACAACATGCTTTCTTCTTGCTGCTTTTAAATTAAAACCAAAGTGAGATTTCCTTTGCCATGCCCTGTAAGTCTGTTTTTCTCCATTTTTAAGTCTAAGCTGGATGTAACAATTATTCCTTTAAAATCAAGGGTCATTGTACCTCTTCCAGCTGTTTAGTTGAAATGTTACCTAAACCTCTCCTCAGCTGATAAGTCTCTAACTTGGAGCAAGACTCAATTTCCCAAATAATATCCCTCCTTAAATAGAAACCTAATCAAACACACTGAACATTCTCATTGGTTACCTGAGCCTATTTTCCAATAATCCCTCTTTCTGTGCCAGAGTATTAGGTCCAGCAAACTGAAAAAAGAAATTGTGTAGGAAATTAAAGTTGGTTCATTGTGGCAGCCATCACTTCTAGCTCAGCCAGCTGCATCACTCCTTGCTGCTGTGAAATTGATTTTGGAAACAAAATTCTGTTATTGCACTCTGATATTTCCCTGACAGTTCCCCGAAATATATGTGAATAGAACTGTGACATGGATGGCAGGGTCAAGCTAAAGATGCCCAGAAAAAGCTAATATGAGAAGCTATGCCATTTCATGGTCCATGTCCCCGGAGCACTGTGTGCTCATAGAGCCTCCCAGCAAGTAAATTTTGGCACAGATGGAAACGTTTGTACCTGAGAGTAAAAAAATATACATTTTTCTCAGCTAATTGGGAGATAAAGTCTACATATCTGGTGAGATTTAAACCCTTGCTAATCTCCTTGCAGATGTAACACAAATAGTTTTCTCACATACAATAACAACATGAATCCTTCACCAGAATTATTTACTGAATTACTTTCCATGACCAGGCATCAAAGGAGAAAGCAAAGTGGTAATGAATTGAGAAAGAGGTGATGGGAAGCTAACAAACTGTTCATGTGGTTTTATTCCTTTGGGCAAAACACTTATTCCACCAAAATCAATGAGAATAGAATAGGATGAGTTATGATTTATTGCTACAGTCACATCCCATTGTGGTGCATTAAAGAGGTTGTGATGATTACAGGTTTTCTCTGAACACGCGACAAACACGGTGACATATTTAGAAAGCCTCAGATGTCAAACACCAAACTGTTTCCAAGGGAACTTATAAAACGTCACATCACAAAATGGATCAAAATAGTGCCTTTCCCAGTTTTTATCATTTCCTTTTGGCAAGCACTAATTTCTCAACACATACTAATTCAAATTCTTGCTTGATGTAGAGTTATCAAAGTGGGTTCTGGGGCCAACGTAGTCACACTAGCCCAAGCCTGGCAGAGTATGTTGCATCTGGAACATAAATCAACAATGTTTCCTTCCTTGACCGTGCACCAGATAATCAGTGATGACTCAGAATTACTCAAAGAGTAGATATTGCAAGTTCATTTTGCTGTTCTCAGTGTTGTCCGCTCCAGGGTAGCTGGATTTAATGATGGTGTCATCAGAAAGTGGCAGTATCTTTTTTGAATTTTTTGTGACAACATAAGCCCAGCTGATGTATTGTTAGTGATATTTTTCTGCTTATATCCTTAGCATAGATGGTACAAAGATGAAAGCAACACTATCAAGCCTTTTTGACTACAGCTAAAATTCCTATTTGCTATCAGAAGAGATTATGTTAAACCAGTCATACTGGGGCCGGAGGTACCTCAAAGACATACTGCAGTGACAAAAAGCATTACGAACACGAAGATGCAATTGCCTTTCATGGGAGCTTAGCTCCCAGGTATGACTGATTGTTTTAGGGCAGCAGCACTGACAGGCTGGACCAATTTTATCAGTTGGAAATTTCCCTCTATTTTTATTAGATTTATTTTATTGGAAAAATGTTCTCAAGAATGCTGGTGCAGGGGTTTTGTATATTAAGCATTTTTCTTTGCTGGAAGGGATGTGTCAGGGCGTTGAAGTCCATCTGATTGTAAGAACTAGGCAGTGACTTTCACAGGGAGAAGGAAGGTTGTGGCTCAGAGGACCTGAGTGCTGTTCTCATCAGTTTTTGCTTGTCACCAAGAAGCAAGTGAATCTGCAGGATGCTCACGGTGAGTGGACACGGGGGACTTTGAGATGAGCCTCCTCTGGGCTGGGAAGCTCAATCCCTCCCTGCTACCAATCACTCATGGCATCAGCAGGGACCGAGCCTGGTCTCTCCAGAGCACTTCAGCTCAGACCTGCTGCTCGTGGATGCTCTGGAGAAGAAATAGGAGCACTACAGCAGCAGAAAAGGAAAAGGTTCAGGAGCTGATGAGTACCAGAAGTATTGGATGTGAGTGGAGAGTGCAGTGTAAGATCAGTGATAGTTTGTGAACCCTGTGGTGCAGCTGGGAGGAACTTTCCAGCACTGGTAGAAATGTGCCTCCTGTTAGTTGAGAACTGACGATGCTTGAAATGATTCTGTGAGGCAAAATAAGTGCATAAACGTGTATAGATGTTCCACCTGAAATAAATTAATGAACAGTTTTATTCTCTTAGGTGGCTATTTTATCTGAAGAGCTGAGTTCCCTTCTTTCATTCCTGTAGACTGTTTACAGGGTCTTCTCAAGCATCTTCATTATCTGATTCACCCAGTATTGTCTGAGGAATACCCGTGGTGTGTACACTGCTGGTGGGGAGCAGAGCAAGTGGCTGCTGGTGGGTTGGCAGATATGGGGAGCTTCTCTCCTCTCTTCAGACTTGGCTGCAAATCAATGGGCAAAAATTATATGATGCTCACAAGTGCTCTGGAGAGAGGTTGAGGGTGGAATATTTCTCCTCTTCCCTCAGGAAATACTTCCAGCTGTGGTTTGGGACCCTGCATAGGCTGGACACAGTGCTGAGGATGCCATCCCAGTAATGTTCACAGCCACTTGCTCAAACTGAAGCTGTTTCCCTGTTGATTCATCATCTTTAAATGCTTCCTTCATTTTAAAGATGATGGATCAATAGGGAAATGGCTTCAGTTGATTTCCTAGGGTGATTTCCTAGGGTTGAAAAAGGGCTGCTAAACAGAGAAGCGTCAAAGTTATGTTTTAGGGCCACGGGACTTTTTCCCTGATGTTACAGGAAGGTTTTTAGGCTGTGTTCCTCGAAGCAGGAGCTAATCTGCCAAAAGCATCTGGCGTGGACTTACTGGCTATTCTCTTCAGATCAAACACTTTGACCTTTTGATCTGCTTATGCAGTGTCTCATTGTCAGGCAATATCTGGTATTTTGAAGGATAGATCCTCTCGGTGATCTTTCAAAGAGACCAAAGATTCAGTTGACTTAACCTCATGCTTCCTAAATGAAGAAAACAGATAGTCCTTGAACAACTCAATGCAAGGAAAATTCAGGTATCTGCAGTTACATGGGGAAAGAATAGAGACTGAGTGAGGAGATATTTACTCATGCGTTTAATTATCTGAGTCAGCCAAAATAAATTGGTCATCCTAGAAGACAGCAGGGATCCAGGATCACAACCATCATCAGAGGTCCATCAGCAAACATTTGTCATCTCCCAATTAGCACTGCTTTGCTGGCCTGGAGTCTCTGTCTTGACCTGAAATGGGGCCCTCCCTGGAGATCCACTGAAATATTGAACAGAAGGTTACAAATGACAGAAGAAGGAACATAGATGTAAAGGGGGCTGAATTAAGATTGGTTAGGCAAGCTGAACTCAGGGAATCTCTTACAAATGGAACACTTACTTGACTGTACAATCTTAATGTCCTCTGAATGCTGTTTTTTAAAGACAATTTCACTGATGAGGAATGAGGAGTATGAACAGTTCTGTTCACAGAAGAACAACGACCAAGTCAGCACCAGGTAGTGAATGAGACAGCCAGAGGCAAACTTTCTCAGTGAGAGGTCTCAGGCTAAAGCCTGATGTGGCTCAGCTGCACAGGATATGCTCCACTGTACTTTTATCTGGGAAGAGAGGATAAACTTCTATAAAAAATGAGCTGTTTCTACTCTGTATTGAGCTTAATCTGTTAAACACAGTTCCAAGTTCAGGTCAGACTATGAAGAAATACCCTTAGATCCTTAAAAATTAATAATCTTGCTTTTTAGAGACAGATTAATTTTGAGAAATAAAAGTAAGACACTGGCATAACATTTTAAGGAAGGAGATAGAGTTTGCTTTTCCCAAAATCAGCATCTTCCCAAGTCCTTCCTTTTTGCATTAAGAATAAACATCAAGAGAAAGCTGGTGATTATATGTGGTTTCTAGCTCTCAAACAGCAGACAGCAAGGAAAGATTGACTTTGCTGCACAATGATTGTTCCGAGACTCAGTTGCATGTCAGTGAATTATAGACTTTATTCTAAATTAAATGAACCATTACATGTTCAATATTGTGCACTTAGAGAGCTGTAAAACTCTGAAATAAAATTAACAGTAAAAAAGAGAAGTTGTCTAATGAATATGGGAATGTGACAGAGGTGTGCAACTTCCCTATCCTTGCTGGTTTGTTTCATCAGTGGTTGCTTTCTTCTTCCTTCTACCACACTTAGCTGTCCCAGGCTGTGATAACAGTGTGATTGCCACATTACAACCTTCAGCAAACCCATGGAGGGTCCCATGTAAGAATTCAGATGAGGATGGTTAGCTGGATTTCCTGTTGCTGTCATTGCAATCAGCTGAACAGCAGCTAGTGGGGGCTGTTGGCTCTGCTGGGCTGTAGTGTGGACAGTCTCTGTGCCAGGTGCCTTCTGCTGGTGAGATGGTTTGGATCAACAAGATGTCAAAACCTTTATTTGCAATTAAAGATCAAATACAACAGTTTAGCTGATTAACATGGGCTTCCTACAGAGTGCTGGATGGAAATCAGGGGTTTGTCTTACTCCTAGCAGCCAAGTAACCACAAATAAGGACTTGCCAGTGGACCCATGTTCTAATCTATTACTTGGTGACCAAAGTTCTCCATGATCATGTGTGTGTGTGCACGTCTGGGAAACTAGGAGCACATCAGTTAATTTCTCTGTATTTTAGGTCTCCATGCCTAGGGAACAGTGAACATTTCCTTGGGTACTCTGAGAGAAATGCTGCTCGTTTTTAGGCTGACACCCTAAAGGCACCATACCTTAACTTTAGAATTACATGTATCTAAAGGCAGCATTAAATTCTCCTATTTTCTCTCCAATTCTTGCAAGCTCTTCTGCAAAGCAAAGCTTTTAAGAAAAAAAAAGTAAAAATGTCATTCAGCTTGTCTCTTTTTGTCTTTTTTTTTTTTACAGACACTTCCAACAATGGAAAGTTTCACAAGAGGTACACCCACAAGAGAGCAAGAAGGAAGGAGAATGTTCCAAATAAAACTTTTGCCAGTAAAAAAAAGAGAATTAAGTAAGTATATCTTAAAAAAAAAAACAACCAACTTGTATTACAAGTTTTCTTCTGGATCACTCTGTAAAAATCTTATTCATTTCAATGGAATTACCGAAGTGTAACTTCAAGGAGAATTTGGCTTATGTGGGATCAGGGCAGGAGGCTTGGGAGTGGAGGCTGGCAGGATGCCAGAGGTGTTCCAATCCCTGTGGCTTCTTTTTCTGGGAAGGAGACTGAAAGGGAGAAAACCCCATAGCATATGTACTCAGAACATTTCATCAAATAGATCACTCATCCAAGCAACAGTCAAAAGGTCTGTTCTCCAGCTCCTAAGATAAATACCCAGAGGTCTGACCGAACGGATGTTCTGTGTTGGAAATCTGGGGCGTCACTTTATGTGGCACAAAATAAAGCCCAGCAGACAGAGACAAAAAGTGACATTTAAGGAGGGGGATTTTTATTTGAATACTAGGGAGTCACCATGCTGCCTGGTGACACACAAAGCATTGAACCAGTTCTGCTCTCCAGTGCAAAGCACAGCCAGAGCTGCTGAACCAGCCCTGCTCAAGAGAGACCATAATAAACTTCTGATCTCTGTACTGTATCTCAACCAGTAGATTAAATATTCACCACCAGTACCTATCTATCGCTAGAAGTTATCGCAGCTTGGGTGCACATCTGGTTGACTTAATCTCCCGTATTTTTGTCCAAAACTCCCACTGACATCAGCCAGGCACAGTCTGGGTGTGGGGTCATAGGAATCCCCCCGAGGGTGAAAGATTACAACACCACAAAGGATTAGAGCTAAACCAGTGGTGCTTATGGCACTGGCTCTGTGGAAAGATTTATGAAGGGTTGGCAATTCCAGCCTGCCAGGGGAAATACATGTTTTAACAGAACAGTGACTAAAACTAATGTTGTATTTCTGCTAGCTGCTGCCTGTGCATTTGCTGAGGTATTTAGTTCCCAGGTTCAGGGCTAGAAGACCTTACTCATCACAGCTCTTAATGCTTCTACCCTGCTGCAAAGTCTGGCACCTGACTTGATGAATAGTTACTGGTATTAATCATTGGAGGGGACCAGTTTCTTCATTGCACGTTTGTCTGAAAAATTGCTCTCTTTGTGAAAGCTTTTAATGGATTTCTCAAGTCTTTCTCAACCGTGACACATAATGCCTGAAATTCAATGGCAGCGACAAATGAAAGGGACAAAAACTGAGGTGGGAGCATAATTACTGTGTATCAAAATATAGCACTTCGGTAACTGAAACTCACAGGTGATGTAGCGACAGTTTAACATTGCCAGGCATGGGGGCTGACACTCCCCTTCCACACAGCCATCCATGCTGCCATCCTGCTCTGCCTTCCCCAAACTTAATTGCCTTGCAGTTATTAGCTAGGAAAAAACAGTAATCACTAGTGATTAATTGCCCATCCCTGGAACTGACAGCAAGAATGGTCTCAGGGCTTCTGTCTGTAGCATCATTTAGCAGTGAAAATACAGCGAGTTGCTTTGGAAATGTCAGGGGGAAGTTGCCAGCTCTCCTCTTGGGCTTGGATGGCTGCTGGAGCACTGCAGAGGCTTTGCTATTTCCATTACAATGGGGCACAAATCATCCGATTTTTACAGACAACAATGAGAAACCATCTCTGGGCCCGCAAGAGATGCTGTATTGCATATACCCCTGACAAGAAGGAGCAGATCTTACCTGGTCAGAGGCAATGGAGGGGAAAAATTATGCAGAGCGTTGACCTGCAGTGGTACTCAGCCTTTTGTGGAGAAGGCTGGGATGGGATCTTAATGAACCTGACTCAGATCTTCTCCCTTCTGGATTTTATACCCTGGACTCCATGAAAATCCATGTGCCTTCATGATCACAATTCACAGATCCCACCTCTGTTCAAAACCTACTTTGGTCAAAGTGAAGGTTTGAGGCTCTTTCTGACCTCTCTCCTGAGTGACAGGTTGTCACCATGAATTCAGTTTGGCAAGAGGAAAGCTTTGAGTCTTTTAGAATACTATAGAGAACACCATTATTTCATTTATGAACGAGGAATATGGGGGACAGGATTCCTTTCAGGTTATTATACCCATGTTATTTCTAGTTCCAACATAGAGGAGCTGCAATCAAGCAATTAGTATTACAAAAAAAACCAGTGCAGGAAAATCCTGAAATCTCCAAGTGATTGGGGAAAATCTTTACAAAAAATTTTACCAACCATGTGTACAAGGATCACGTTATGGGAGTTTGGGAAACACAGCCACCACATCAGTGCAGTACCATAATTTAGAAGCTGAAAATCCCATTCTGGGGTATGTGCCATAATTTTTTAATAAAAACACTTCTAAAATACAGCTGCTGCCAAGGAAAGCATTACCAGGGCTGCCAAAAGGCCTTCTGAGGTGCCAGCCCTGCACAAAACCAGGCAGGGTTTAGACATGGCTGGTAAGGAAAGTTTCTTTGGATAGCTGGTGGATTTGCACAGGAATTCCACAAACTGGGGTGCTTCTTTTTCTGAATTAGCAAATTTCTGATGGGGAGTGCTCTGGTTTAACTCCAACTGGCAGCTAAGCCCCACATAGCCTCTTGCTTCCACCCAGTGGGATGAGAGAGGGAATCAAAAGAGGAAAAGTGAGAAAACTTGTGGGTTGAGATAAAGGCAGGTAAATAGGTAAAGCAAAATCTGTGCAAGCAAAGCAAAACTAGGAATTCATTCCCCACTTCCCATGGGCAGGCAGGTGTTCAGCCACCCTCAGTCATCACATGCCGTGATGACTTGGGAAGACAAACACAATCACTATGCATGTTCCCTCTTCCTTCTTCTTCTCCCTGCTCTATATGCTGACCATGGCTCCATATGGTCTGGAATATTCCTTGAATCAGCTGGGATCAGCTATCCTGGCTGTGTCCCCTCCCAACTCCTTGTGTCCCCCATCCTCTTCACTGGTGGGGTGGGTGAGAAGCAGAAAAGGCCTTGACTCTGTGTAGGCTCTGCTCAGCAAGAACAAAAACATCCCTGAGTTATCAACAGTGTTTTCAGCACAAACCCAAAACACAGCCCCATACTGGCCACTGTGAAGAAAACTATCTCTACTCCAACCCGAAGCAGCACAGGGAAAAAAATCTGTCTGAAAATTCCCAGCCTGCCCTGTTTTACATAGCAGCTGGGAACAGCTTTTCCAGATGGTTTGAGGTAGGAAAAGAAAAGCACATTTGCCATATGACACTGGAAAGTTCACAGAGCTAGATTATAGGGATGAACTTGGTTTGGGGACAGGACTCAGCAATGACACATGGAAAACATGGTTTTTGCACAGCATTTCTGGTTTCTGTTCTATTGAGTGAAAATTTCCCATGGGAGCCTCTTGTACTAGAAGATATCCAGGCAATTAAAACCAGACTAACCCAGCACAGGAAACATATAAGCATTTTTTAAAAATGCAACAAGTGCACTGTAAAGTGTTTGAATCCTGCAGCTTTTGTTCATGCCAAGCTCTCAAGTAATGGAAACTGGGTCATGAACTGACCAAACTAAAATCTTACCAAAAAAACATTTTTCTGGTACACTTATGACTTGTATCTTCTGGAGAAGGTCAAGTAGAGTTGGTGGAAACAAATCCTGGCATCACCTTCTGAGATATTGGTGGCCTCTCTGTTGCCTTGTGCTCTGGATTTTTTATCTCAGTTGCCAGAGCACCACTGAAGATGTGTTGTTAAATTGAGTCCCACACACACATGTGATACTGGGCCGTTCTTCTGTCTTGATAGTTTATGTTATGTGACATGATTTTTCTTTCTATTCTGCATCTTGAAAAGGAAGCTCAGTGTTGGGGAGAATTTTAAATTGGCTCACACTGCAGAGGAGATTTCATTACCTACATATCAGCCCTCAAGGTACACAGTAATACTCTGACTTACATTACCGGAATTTTTTGTATCTTTTCTAGGAAGTAGGTATTGATCCCTGGAAAATGAACAACACTTAAAATAAAATGTAGACAACTGCAATCCCAGTGGTCCCATTAAAGGATGAAATGCTTCATTAACATCTCATAAGAACATTCAGAACACCAGTGGAGGACAACTTTCCTCCTTCATAACTGGTATATGATACCCACAAAGGAATGGCTCTTAAACTTCCCAGGATTACTCTACACACAAATTACTGCAATGTAACCAAGACAGATATAAATTCAGTGTTCTTTCCTACCATATCAAGATATTTTTCCTACTTTGAAATTGTTTTATCATATTCCAGCCTAAATCAGTTGCTTAGTGATTTAATCTTAAATGAAATACAGAAAAAGTAAACCATCACAGAAACCATAATTAGTTTGATAAAACTAGGTTAAACTATAAATTAAACTAGCAGAACTTTATACATCCATCTGCCCTTGAACTTCTTGACTGTGAAGAACCTGTACCAAACTGTTAGAAGTGATCTCCCTTGAAGCTTCAGCTTTTAGGTTTTGACTGGGAAAAAGCTCTTCACTCTAGCAGAGGTAACCAATCCGACTGACATTTGAATGTTGCAGAAATGCTGAGTGTCTGCCCATGACTACATAGTTTTCTTATATTTATTTGAGGAATGATGGGAAAACTGAGCGGTATGCGATGTTCCTGCTGATTCCCATGGGGCAAAGGTACCTCTGAAAATCAAGTCCTTAAGTGTTATAGAAGTCATAGCTTGCACGTTAGGTGGTGCCTATGCAGAGGGGCTGGAAACACACACTAAATTAGCATGATTAGGAGTGTACAATTAGTTTCCAGTGAGGAACCCCAGAGAATATGTCTCCAACATTATTTTAGGTGCAAAATAAAGTGTAATAGAGCACAAGAGTTAATACTCACTATGGAGACAGGATCCAACTAAGCTAATATCCTATGTTGTCTCCCATGACTGTGAGGGGTTGTAGGGGTTGTCCTAACTCCTTATCCACCCACACAGGGCTTAAAAGATGCTTGGATCACACCTGTCCTCATGAATGAGTGAATGCCCCCTTCAGAAACTCTTTATCAGCCCAGAGTGACAGAAAATGGATCCAGCTATGGGTCTGGCTTTCTAATGCTCAGAATAATCTCATTCTGCGTTTTCTGCCAAGTTTCTTATCGATTATGGCATCCAGCTAGAGACTGACGACACCTGAGACATCAATGGTGTTATGTAAATATATATCCTATAAAATTAGGGTTATCCAAGGCGTCTGAGGTTTCTAGTTTACTTCTCAGAGGTCCATGAAGAGTCAGCTGGCTTAAATTCCTTAGTTGGAAAATGCTCAGGGGGGCTGCAAATCCAAAAAGGTTGAAAACAGAGGAAGTCAATAGACAGATAATGTCAGTCAGTCTGATACTGTTAGTGTCTGACAGAAAAAATATCAATAGCTGGCATGATTGATAGGGAATGAAGGAAATGCCACCCACAAACAGAAAGTAAATAAACACAATTTGAAAGCTCCACGTTGCATTCATTTTGAGACTTCTTATTTTTCCTTTTTTTTAAGCTGATTTGATTTCACTCCTTGGTGCAATCCTTTGATCCAGGCATCCTTTATAATAAGTAAATAAATATAAACATACATAGTGACCCTTATCTATGGCAGCACCATTAAAAAGGGTTCTGTGTCAGTCCCTGTGCCCACCTGAGTAGAGCTTCTGTCAACTGCCATGGAGGAGAATGGAGATACACCTCCTTATACTGAGTGACCTCTGTGTAATCAAGAGTGTGTTGCTTAATGCCTTGTAAATATGTAAGTAAAAACAAAGAAAGGAAATTATGGGTAATATAGTTGTTTTTACAAAAATAAAAAAAGATCCTTCTTGAACATGTTTGTCTCCTCCTGGTGTTTGAAATTCTGAAGTGTTAAGCCACTTGGAATGATAGATAACACTGAGTTTTTGGCTGGAATCTGAGTCTTTGAGTTCTGCCAGGCTATAAATAAACATAGATTTATTTACATATTTATTAAATTCATTTTTATGAGGTTGCAGGCTTTTCAGGTCTTTCACATGCTGTGGTTGAAATGCCAGCAAGGTCATTCTAGGAAATACAGAAATTCACCAAGACATTTCCCAATGTCAGAAATTCATCAGTTTAGGAGCAAAGGAAAAAACAAGAGAGAAGGCTTAGAGTCTGTTGTGAGTACAGGTGGGGAGGAGCTGAAAAAACTTCATGGATGTGTAATATCATTAATAGGCAAGATATTGATGGATATCTCTCAGTTGCTGTCACTGGAACAGTGTGACCTAGATTAGCTTGTGGAACAGCAGATTATATTGAAGAGCATGCCTTCTGCCTCAAGGAAGTATAAAGAAATTTAAGGTGGAGAAGGAAAGAAAAGCATGTGAATCCAAACATATGCAGCTATTGTTTAAAATGTGCCACTTCCAGGCACCTCTGAGAAACCCACCTGAACCATGATCTCAGCTCTTGGCAGCAGCTGTGTATCAGTTGCACAAAACTGAGCATTTCAGCAGGAGGTTTTAAACAGGAACTCAAGGTGCAATTTCCAAAGAGACCAGACTCTCTCTCTTTTCTGAGGACTCATATGTCTCCTCATGTGTCATGAAGTGTTCTGATTTCTCAAAAAATACAACTAAAGACTACTTGCATCTTTAGCTGCCTTCCATTCAGCAAGTCTTTCAGGGACTGTACGACTCCTCCCTTGCAGATGGGGCTTCAGCTCACATTTGGGCAGGTCCTCAGTATTAACCACACTGTCTCCTTAGTGCCTTGCTCAAGGCTGGACCAAATTACCTGGCTGGCTGCGTGAAGACACTTGGGTATCATGAGAGGAACAAAAGACTTGGCAGGACAGCTGTGAGCAGATTGTGCCACACGGCATCAAAAAACTCAAGTGTGTGCTGGCAAGTTTAACAAGGACAATACAAACAGTGCCAACACGAGTTATGTTGGGAATGAGTGATGGAACTTTCTGTTGCTACTTTTCTTTCACACCTTCAAGCCTTTTGACCAAGCTGCACCACAAAAATATGTGAGAAACATGTCATTCTCTGGAGGGGTGAGGAAATACTGCTATTCTGAGCAGGAAAGAACAAAGTCAGTCACTGAGCCAATATGTAGATCACTAAAGAGTTTACATATTGTCATCAAGAATGGATGCCAGAATCTGATGTCTTTGATGGCCCATCAACAGCCTAATCAGCAACACGAAGCCATCTCAGAATAGAAATTATTTGTCACGCTCTGAAAGACTGACACTTGACATCTGGTTTGACAGGTTATGAGGCATCACGAAAGCAGCCTCATAAATGAAGAAATTCAGTTCATCCATCAGACCCTATAAATGACCCTTCTGTCATCCCAGAGGTGCTGGGATTCTCAGGAAAAACTGAGGGCTCTGTCACTGCAGCAAAGGTGAGTTTGACCAGTCCTCCAAGACCACCCAGTATACTACACCCCAACCCCCACATCAGGAAACAGAATTTCTAATTTCTTCTCAACTCACACTGCTGAGAAGACCCTGAAGCCAAAGGATCAATGGGCATGAAGAAATACAAGAGTAGATAGAAAATTGACTGAAATGTACTGTGATTAACCTACCAAACACAACAGTGGTGTGTTACTACATTGGCACATAAATCAGACATTAATTAGTATAGCACTCACTGCAGGACACCCCTAAATCCTGGCCCTTCTAGAAGCAAATGTCCTTTCAATAGCAGTCCCGGTGTGACTCTCAGTTTCTCATGGATGTAGGGACTGAGACATAGTTTAGTATCTGGTGCAATGGAGAAATACAGCAGCCTGCAAAGCAGTGAGGCATTTTACAACACTTATGAAAAGATAAGGTACCCTGCTTAGCAGCTGTAACTGAGCAATAAGGTCACGCCAGCAAGCACCAGTACACCCTAATTGAATTATCTTTTTCTTTTAAAGAGTGAAGCACTCGTGCTCATCTCCTGGTTTTGTGTGCAGAGAGTTTTCACAGCACTGAATACAGTATACAGAAAAGTATACACTGAATTCACAGTATACAGAAAAAGGCTCCATCCTCAAGGTCACTGCTGATTTTGTGCCCAGCAATGTTCAGGAGAGTTTTGATGGGACAAGGACCACAGAATTTTTTCCTTAAATCAACCGCCCTGATAAGAACTTGCACAAATGACTGCATGGGATGAGAGCAGAGGTCTTTCTAATCCTGTATCCCCTTCATCATGGCCAAAATCAAAAGATATGGACACCACCTAATAATAGCCTGATAGCCTTCCTGGAACAGAGTGGAACTCAAGCACATTTGCTTTGCACTTGTGCATCAACGAACTCGGATTCTGAGAAAATAACAGGGGACATGTATTAAAAGCTGGGGTTTTTCCAGGAATAACTCCCATAAACCAATCACACCCATTGAAATCAACCAGGCATGCCATTTATTTGGTGTTTTGATAAATTATAGCTCTGGGGTGCACTGAGGGCCAGATTTTAAAAGCTATTCAGCTGTTTAACTCTCATTGATTTCAGTGTAATTGATTTCAGTGGGAGTTCGGGGCCTGCATTGCTTCACACTTTGGGCCAGGCCCTCCTGTGGTAACTGTAGCAATTAAGCAGGAGAGCCATTTATCAGGAGTCCCATTAAATGGAATCAGAGGTGCCCAATTACATCTAAATTACCAGTTCAGCCCCCCGATGGTGGAAGGGAAGGGGAGGCTGTTGCTATAACAGTGGCACCACCATTGACAGGGAGAATGTCTTCCATTGTATCCCACTTATAGTAACACTCATCCAGGGAAAACATCCTGCTTCCTCTATTAACTCAGAAGGTATTTTTACCCTCCCACCAGGTCACTCCATCATTGCAACAGCCTAATGGTGTAATGGATACCAGGAAGAAAAGCAGGCTTAGTCCAAACCTAAATGAGTGGGGCTTACATAATTAGAGGGTGAGAGAAAGAGAAACTGGAATTAGAGACACGGTCTTTTCAAGGTTTCCAAGGCAGCAAGTGGCTGCTTCTCACACAGCATGCACCACAATCGTGTTTTCAATTCTACAGCATCAGTTTTCCCTACGAGGAGGAGAAAAGAAATCCCCACTCTTTTGAAATGTGAGTGCTTTTGAAATAATAGAGAGAAGGTCTGGGACATTATGCTCCACATGAGTAGTTGTGGTGATATCTCCATTTATTTGATATCATCTCCTGACATTTCGTTTCATTTGCAGGCAAGTAATTTGTAACTTTATGTACAAAGGACTCTGGTGCCATGACCTTTAACTTGTGCCCTGCATCTAATACTGGAGATCATTCAGCCATGATGGAACCAGCTGAAGGAAATTCCTCTCCTGCAGGACATGAAGGCCAATGACGGTATGAAAGATGTGGGGCTGCTTTGTCATTTATTGCTCCATATCCCATATGTTTGTCTGATTGGTGAAGGGAAAGGTCCATTTATTAATACAGTAGTTCATGTGAATTGCAAGCAGCTGAAAGAAAAAAAAAAAAAAGTAAAAACCCAGCCAGGAGGGCAATGCAATGACTGAGCAGAACAGCCTTAAGGGAGCTCCTGGGATGCTGCTGGAAACCACATAAGAATGGTAAGTCTGGACGGCTGAGCCTTCCCTAGCACCATGCTTTGGGCAACAATCTTGGGAAAAAGAGTTCCACCAGGGGAAAAAAATATCCTTTTGGTAAAAATGCTGAAAATTTCTGTCAGAACACCAATAGGTAAAGCAGATGAAGATGCTGATTCTAGGAAGTATAGAAATATTTCCCTGGACAGATGGATCGCTCTATATAGGTCACAATTTTGTTTTCTGCCAGCCTCCTTTCTCACTCCTAGGATGACACCAGCTGCACCACACTGTTCTGCTGGTTCCTTGCTCCTGAAAGAAATCTTTTCCAGTTGCCAAACCAATCAGGACAATGTAGGTAGCTCAGGTGATGGCAGGGACCCAGACCCAATGTGCTGGGAGGAGCAAAATGCACAGACAGCGTTCCTATAATCTCCACCACCAGGAGACAAACCTCCTGGCCTGTCTGTGCCACTCAGTTTCCAAGGACACCCCTCCCAGCTACACATCTTCCCAGGAAAAGGTAAATGCTTATTAAACCCACTTCCTTTTGAGATCAGCTGTTAATAAAAGCTCCTTGTTACTCACAGCCTTGCTTCAGTATGACCCAGTTAATAGACTGATGGTGTTTATCACTGTATTACAATTCAGGATTTAATGCTTACTACTGTTAAGGGAAAAAATATGAATAACTCATTTAGCTAGAATTAATTTCCTTACTCTCTGCAAGGTCTACAAATTAATTCCTCAGTGGACTTCAGTTACAGCACTTAATCTGATCTTTTCAGGGACAGCAGTGATCATTTCTCAGTTCCTGCCCTATTTTGCAAGAAAATAGTTCCAAAATACCCTGCCTTCTCTGATCTACCCTTGGTAGAGCTCTTACATAGCCATGCCAGACAGATCAAAAAATAATTATATCAGTTTGAGTGGAATTTGTAATAATACACTGGATTTTTATCAGGAAAAAAAAAATCTTTGTTCTTCATGGGACCAAGAGCAAACACCACCACTATGGGGTTTCCCTCAGCAGGCATCCAGTCATTCACCTAGATTCAGCTAAGGCCAGGGAAAATTATAAATATGACTTATTTCTGTTAAAAGAAATAGAGAAATTAAAGAAAGCATTATTTTGCTTTCCTCCACCATAATACCCCAAACTATTTCTTCTCTGTTCTTTACCCAGCTAAATTGTTCATTCATTGTTGAGTCAAACTAACCCTTTTTATAATGAACTGGTCTTCATAGGTGTGGGAAGGAGGGAATGGAGACCAATGAAGTAATTACTCCTAGCCTGTTACTTGTGGAATCTGGCACTTGGGAAAAACTTGAATCGGTTTTTTTTTCCTTGTGATGAGGAAAAAAGAAAAAAAAAAAGGAAGAAAAAAAAAGGGAAAAATAAAAAATAAAAAAAAAAGTGGTGCTGCTTGGCCAAAAGTTTTGTGGTGGAGGAAATTGGCTCCAACCATCTGTAGCTCAGGGTGAAAGCTGGCGTTCTCCTTCCCGATGAGCTAATGCTTTCACACATTAGGCTATAAAATTGTTATGTGGACTATTAGGGCTTCTGGTTTCTCACTGCGAATGACACATAAGGGCACCTTCTTGCCATGGTAACAAGCCAAAACCACGATGTTATAGCTAGAGAATGTACAGCAGTAAAGCTACAGCAGAATCAGTAAAGGTGGATGGGAAAGGGTTTGCTCATCAGGGAATGTTATTGAGATACCTGGTAGGGGGAGAGGGAAAAAAGACAAAGTCATCAATATTACCTGTTCACTGCAGAGAATGTGTTAGGATCTGGTGCTTCCATAGGTGTTGGACTAGATGCAAAGTGAGGCTGGGATTGCTGTGTGCTGAGTGCTACCATTGCAGTTGTCTCAACCAGGAACCTTGAGGTCTTCTTTTTTCAAATTTTTTTTTTAAAACATTGTCTTTTACACTTGTAAAACCTCCATCTGTTATCCTTCCTTACTTACTGAATTTCTCCATTTCTCAAGCAGTTGCTTCTACCCCATCTTCCTTAAGATAACACTCTCTTGAGCCATAAATATCCCTGTTTAGCCCTTTCTGAGAACAAACTCCTATTGCACTTACAGAGCACTTGGCCCAAACCAGGAATGATGCCAGATCCAGGAGATCTCTAAGCAAGACTTCAGCCCATGTTGCTGCTTCTATTTTTATTATTAAGTAAAACTAATCTCCAGTGCCTCCAACAGAGAAGTGAGTGTCCTAGCCAGGAGTTTTAATACTTCCTAAAGGCCTTTTGCAGTTGGTCCACGCTGGCTAACAGGCCTACAACTTGTGCAAAAGCTTTTAAACATCTGCTCTAAGAGCACCATTTTAGCCCTTTGAGTTTGGCCTTACACGTGCTATTTTTGGCTTGTGCTGGTGACTGACATGTTGTCCTGCTGACTGTGTTATTTCACATCCTGGAAACACTGCGGGCTGTGAGCTACAGGACTCCTAGTCTGGGAAAAATACAGGTTTCTTCTGAAATCTCCATAGTCTGAGTGTGTCCTAGCAAGAGTCACCTAGCAAAGACAAGAGGGGAAAGAAATAAAATGAGTGCCGAAAAGCATTTAACATAATAAATAAAACAGTGCCATAACAGACAGAATTTGATCATCTGGCATCTCAAATATTGGTGTAGAAGGGGAGTATTTATAGATAAGGGCTGCTCCAGCCCTGTTTAAAAATACTGGCAGAAGTTAGAGGGAGAACTCAGATTACTGTGTGGGGTGGAAATGGCCAACCAACAGTATAACGTTTGCAATTCTCTGGAAATCTTTGGGATTTCAAGCAGCTTGAGGCAAAGTACACTTCACACACATGGTGCCTGCCATGTGTTCAGCCCTCTCCGCTCAAGAGGCCAACTGCCAGGATTTGTGTAGCATGTGTGAGTATGTGTTTGGGTAAAGCGTTACTGGAAAGGGAACTCGTGCAAACTTCCCTTTGCTGAGGTCACCTGAAAATTTCCACACACAGCTCTAACGCTGTAGTTGTTTTATAACTCAAGCCCAAATGACGCCGCTATTGAATTTTTAACCTTTGTGACTGTTCCTTCATTTCCAGAAAGGCAGGGTGTTTTTCTGTACTTTACTAACTCAAAACTTATGCATCAGTGAGTACAGAGTGGTATCTATTGCAGGTTCCCGTGTAGGTGACTCCAACCTAGAGCATACAACACCTGCAGCAACATTGTAAAGATTGTGCCATATTATTTCCAAATAGTTCCCATTTCCTCAGACACATGCAGCGATAAAGTGCTCAGAGTATTGGAAGGACAGCTGAGTTTGACACAGGTTTCATCGATTAAGAGGATAATAATCCTTTCTCTGGCAATGTGAATAGTCTTGGCAGTGCCCAAAATGTCTCTGTGAGTGCTGAGGAGGTGCCAACTGCTGACATGGTGGGAGGTTGAATTCAGCCTGGAGAAGGGGGAGGATTGTTTCTGGTTGTGGCTGCAAAACAATAAGGGGCAAAAGGAGAAGGGCAGGAACATCCCTCCAGTTATGTATGTTTCCCCTGAGCTGACCCCTGTGAATACATTTATTCTGATTTCTCTGAATTTAGCATTTGTTTGCTGGCTTTTTTATTATCGTTATTATTTTCTGTTTGCTTCTTGTTGAGTTTCTGAAGGTTCCTGAGATCATTCTGTCTGTATATCCTTATATCTACATGTCTGCCCCTAACCTGACCCCAAACTATCTCCAGGCTTGATGCAGCTCTGAGAAACCTGGTCTAGTGGAAAGTGTCCCTGCCCATGGCAGGGGGGTTGGAAGAAGACGGTCTTTAACGATCCTTCAAACCCAAACTATTCTATGTTCCTGTCAAACATTTGGGTCAAATTCTGCCAGATGGCATCTAAATCCAAATTTCAGCTGAAGAAAAGGCACAACCATGATTTTCATATTTATTAGAGCACTAGAAAGTGTGCTCGGAAAAGAGACACCAATAGATTGGAGCAGAGTTCAAACCTCTCAAAATGCTACCAAATCCAAGTGCTCAGCACACTGTTGTAGAAAGCAAAGTTCCAGTTTACAGTTTTTGACTTTATTTAAAAATGCAAATGGTTGCATCCCCCCATCCATCTGATCTGCCAGTGAAGATGAATTTGAGGAGCTACAGCAGAGCACACAACAGCACTTTCAGTACATCTTGTTATGCTGCAGCAGAAAAACTCCAAAATGAAGCCTGAAGACTTCATGTATCAATGAACACGGATTTTGCCTTTCACTGCAGGTACAACTGAAGCTATAAACACTTTTATAAACTCTAAGGAGAGTCCCTGCACAGTTGTTTGCAGACGCTGTGTCCCTAGATAATTAACAAACAGCAGTAATGGGTCTGTATTCAAGCACAACAATCTGGAGTTAATATCCAGATCCTTCCCTGTTTGGAAAAGGCATTTTTTAGGTGTTTGAAAATGGGCTGGTTAATCATCAAAACTGGAGTCATTCAGGCGAGAGGTGCTTCAGAGATGAGCCAGCGGAAAGAAAAAAGGCTGCTCTGTTTGCTAAAGGTGACAGATCTGACAACATTTTGTTTCTTCTGGAAGACAGAGATCCTTCATCTGAGTTGACATCAGGGAGTATAGTCATGTGAGATTGTGTAGACTATTTTAATGATACAGGCAAAAAGATGACTTCTTTTTTATTACATTTTTTTAACGGTCACATTTTGCAAGACACAATCTATGGAGAATAAGAAACATTGCATAAGGAACTCTAACAATTAACCAGAATTCTTGCACCAACAGTACAAGCACAGAATCTTCCCCTCTCATTATACCCCTTTTGGATTTTCCACACTTGATTTGGCTTTCTGCCAGCAAGAGCACTGTGCCAACACCTTCTCCTTTCAATCTTTTCCACTAAAATTGCAAGAAACAAATTTCTGTCAAAGAGCATTGAGTGGCTGGAGAGCTGATGTACATTGCTGTTTGTGAAATGCTGTGGAGATGTAGAATACCTCAGTAATGCTGCTTGTTCTGAACAAGGACCAGAACAGGTGGGGGATGCACACACAGCTTGCCTGTACTGCTCAGGGAGGAGGAAGGGTCTGTTTGGGTTACACAGGAGGCAGCAAGCAGTGCTGAGGTACAAAGAATTGAAGTGAAGAGCTCACGGGCAACGTGGTGAGACATTTCAGAGAGCAGAGCTGCTGTCAGCCCCCACTCCAGATTTGAATGCATTTGTTACAGTGACGAGGCTAACGCTCCCTCTTTTGTGCTAACTTTGGTTCATTGCAGTGCACATCCTCCCCCTCTCGTTCTTGAGCATCTGCTGAGGTCACATCTTCTCCTTCTTCTCCTCTGCTCCCCCAGCCTCCACGTTTCAGGGATGAACACACATTGTTACTTACCCCTACAGCTCTCAGCACACTTCCAGCCTCAACTCCAGAGCTGGGATACATGGCATTGCTGTAACAGAGTGGGACTTAAACTGGGGAGAAGGACACTGCCAATTCCAGCAGAAAAAGATAGCTAAAGCATCCACACTGTGCATGTTGAGAGGCTTAAGCTGTGCCCAGGCAGCAAGGCCAGCTCAGGAAACAGTAAACCTGCACTGTGACAGCTTGGGGAGGGACAGGCTGTTTGCTCAGCACATCAACACAGCTTGGCTGCCACTGGGCCCACCTCAGCACCTCCATAAGGGGATGGAAATGTGGGATCAAGAGCTTCTCACAGTTGCTGGGCTACACTGAATTTTGTCTTCCAAATTCAGGATGAAGGGACAGAAATTGAGTGAGAACCAGAAGATACTGCACGTCCAGTATAACAACTGTCAGTACTTTTTCTCTGCTACAGGTCCTGGTCTGGTGGACATTGGGCCACTAGCCTTTCCCTGCTGCTTCATTTCAGATACCATTCAAATTCCTTCCAGTACCTGCTTTGGCACTCGTGCAACAGGTTTTCTCTGTTGGTGTAGGCATCTCAGCTTCAGGCCAGGGACAGCAGAGGGATTTCTGTCCTGCACATCATTGCCTAGCTTGTACTTGTCATGATCAATATGTACCACCTACAGACAGGGGCAGGGAGTTGGCATGCTGGTGAATCCTGCTCTAAGAGCAACGTGAGCAAGTAGAATCTCTTCACCAGAAAATTCTCACTGGATAAAATCTAAATTAAATCCTTTTTGGTCTTTCCTAAGAGCTAAGTAGCCCTTTCTGAAGCTTTTCTTCTTCAGCTTAACTCTTAAAGTATCTTACATATTCTCTACCCAGGGAGTATCTACTAATAAGGTCTGAGCACACTCTTGCAATTTCTTTTAAAGCTAACTAACAGTAACCTATCCCTACAGGACTACACTTTAATTACTATAATCTTACTCCTGTTCTTGGCTTATATATTACTGGCCTGTCTTCTAACTTGAGGCCTTCTTTCCAGATGGGGCAGATTCTGGGATCTGGGGGAGTGGAGGTCATCTGTGAGAGAGGGGGAGAGGAGAAAGAGCAAGAAATGGTCAAACAAGTTAGAAAATTTCCCCGGTCTATCAGCCTTAAATTTCTGAAAGAAGGGAATAAAGAAGAAGACAAAGCAGAATTAGAACCTCAGGATTTTGGGGGACCGGGGAAGGATCCAGCTGACTTATTTTCCACTAGAAAATTTCCGTAAAAAATAGCAATTCAGATGGAGTGAGACAATGCATGTGGGCTGACTTGAGCTAACAAAAAAGGCTAGAGAAAGTGAGTGGAGCAGTTTTTATATCCTAACATTCATGTTCACATTTTCAAAACAACATATTTCAGTGCAGGCCTGCCAGTTGCAGGGGTATGTTTTCAAGCTGCAAAGATTTGACTCTTCATGCTGAGACAGGAATTTTTACTGAAAAATTGACCTAGAACTGATTTTTTACAACAGAGAAAAGTTTATAATGGTAAATAATCCAAAGCTGAAAAAAAATATTTTTTTGAAATATCCATTTTTACTTCCCCTAAACTGTTTTTTCTCCAGCACTCTTATTTTCTATTTCTGCCACTAAATCCCAAAGTCAGGGTTTTACTGTGCTTCAGCCCTTCAGGCCGTGCTGTTCTGACTCCTCAGCACTCCAAGGGCCTTGCAGGAATTAAGTGCATCTCACAAAAGGACACATTTCTAGGGTGAAGGTTTAATTTGATTTTGGACTCTGTGAGTGGATGAAAAAGCAAACAAACTTTCTCATGCCTCTCCATCAGTTCTGCTAATCAGAACTGTAAGAGTAAATGAGTAGATTTGCTCGGTTATGGGTGGAAAATGAACTGAAGCAATTCTCTACCCACCAAATGTCCAGCCAAAAGTAATTTAGCCAGCTAGGAAAGAAGGAAAACCATGATGTCCTGCTGGTCCAGGGCAGCCATATGCTGTTATCCTCCCCAGATAGGAAGGCAATGCCATGAAAGTTCAGATCAGCAGGGATTCTGTGGCACCACAGTTGTGTTAGAAGAGCTTTACAGTGAACACAAAAGTGTCTCTGGGTTTAGACAGATGGGTTGGTCATGGCTTTCTGGTGCAGCATATTCAATTTATCATTTGTTGAACACACACAGAGCTGCAGTGATCTACTTCAGCAACTCAAATATCCAGGGATTCCAGGGAATCCGTCAGTGTTCCTTCCATACAGGACCTGTCCTGTGGTAGGCCCCCAATATCTCTTTCTGGATCACAGCAAAAGATCCCCAGAGCCTGTATTCTCTTGTCAGCTCTGCTGTCCCATGCACAGGTAAGAGGAATTTCATGAGGAATTCTTTCCTAAAACTGGGAATGGATAGTATTGCTATCCCAGATAGTTTCCTCACAATACCCATCTGAAGCAAGTTAATACGTTTTTTTAATATAGATGGGTTAGGGTGGACATCTCAGAGGCACATCCAGAGTGGGCTGTCCTGCTGCACGGAACACAGGGCACTGTGGAGCAGAGCAGGGATGCAGAGGGGTGACTCCCAAAGCAATGCAGCCACATCGATGCTGCCATGCTCCAGCCCACCTTGGGAACCAGCATGGACAGCAATTCCTTGGGGACTCCCACCAATGCACCCCTGTCTGGTGCACACATTCCCTTAGAGAGTGAGCAGCACAGCTACAAGCACTGCCTGAATTTCCTGCTATCTTTTAGTCTTCTTTGTCAGCAAAACTGTACTTCTGTCCTGGGAATACCCCAGTGATGCATAGCTTCTGCTGATGAGCTAGGATTAGAAGGACTTTATATAAGGCTGTTTGATTAAGTGGCTATTATCAACTAAAAACTTGGTGCTTCCCATTAAGTACTCTCAAATGCGTGTCCTCATTTTACTTATTCAGTGCTTGCATTATGCTTTGGAAGAGGCAGCCTGGCCTTTTTGCTTCATCCAGGCCCTTTTGCCAACACTAATAAGATGCTCTGTCTTGTTCAGTGCTGGTTTAGCAATGCAAAGCCCTGATGGAGCCTTTCCTTCAAGGTGTTTCTCTAAAATCAGCACATTACCCTGTAGTTTGCCGTGCAAATTAGCCCAGCCCCTGTGAACCTTCTGCTCCCAAACAGCTCCTTTAGTGCCTCTCCCCCAAGGCAGCTTTTTCCTTCCACTGACAAAGGGCTAAAACAATAAAAATCTCACCTTTTGTCTTTGTTTCTACTGCTGTGCCAGTGCAGTTTGATTTGCTCTTTTGCAGCATCTGTGCTCCAGCTTCCCATAATAGTCCAATGTACTTTTCATGATCCATGTTCAATTTACACACCCCACTTTAATCCTTCTGTCCAGATCAGTTATTTCATACTTTTGTACATCAAATTGCTTTCACCATCTGTTGGCCCAGTTGCCCTACATAAGCCAAACCCTCTGAAGGTATAATTGCAATATTGTTCATTATTTGCTCATTGTCTTTCCTCCCAATATACATAATGACAGCAAAATGAAGAAATAATTTAAATCTAATTTAAATTCCCTTCGTGTTTTTTACGCTGTACTGACCAAAATAGTAACTAGGGTCTTCAAAAGAAGAAGCTATCCATCCCAGAAGAGCCTTGATGCCTTTGGATTGCTATCTGTGAAAACAAGTGAATTTTTGTAGGACTGGAGCACCGTGTACCAGCATTTAACTAAGCTGACGGCAAATGCTATCACCACATCAGCATGCTGTTAAATCATTGCACAGAAGAATTCCAATCTGGTTATTCAGGATCTGATTTTATACTGTCACTTCCATGAAATAAATGTACTCAAAACATTATTTTTTTCTTATCTATTTTCATCTCTATTTCAGCCAAAGCTTGTTATTCTATGGCTGTGTAAATATGCATCATGCTTGGGCAGTTTTTCAAGCATCTACAGAGGGAAAGCTTGCAAGCACCAACCCTCTTCCCCAGGGATAACTATTCCTTGAGCTTTGATTTAATTTCTCCTACAGTCAGGAGGCCACCCACAGAGCTCCAGTTCTGCCTGACCTGCTTCATTTCTGCCTCAGCATTACTAGCAAGGGCACAGAGGGGCATAAGTCTCTCTCAAGATTTATAGGTTAGTTCAGACCTGGGTTTGCATTTACCTTTAGGACTTACAGTGGGGAGGAAACTGCTGCAGAGGTGGGGGAAGTACCTCTGCCCAGCACTGCAATACATTCCACCAGTGCACAGCTCCTGGAGGAGCAACTTCAGTGGAGATAAATAAGACATGTAATTTCTTGTCAGGCTGTTGCATTTCCCACCGCTCATTTTAACAATTACACTCTGTGACTTTTTTTATTAAACAACCAAAAAGAATAGATTCTTGTAACCCAGGAAGAAAAATTGCCTGGAGAAATGAAACATACCCAGACTTAATTTTCTCTCCTGCGCTTTTTGAGGTGTTTGCCATGAATGTGTTTTCAGTACTGCACTCAGTAAGATCTGTGGTTTCAGCACTTCTTTACCACACTCTCCTTCTCAGCAGCCAATTTCTTTACAACCAAACCCAGACAGAATAAAAAAGGCCCATCGAAGCTGTGGCACAACTTTCTCCTCCTGAAGTCAGTGGAAATACTGCAATAGATTACAACAGGAATTGCCAGAACCCCATAGTTATTTCATACGCAGCTTTCTCCAGATCTTATTTTTAAAGCAATTAATAAAAGGAGTGGTTGCCCTTTAGTGAGCAATATCCCAGCGGGAATTGTAATCAATGCTTCTTCCGAGTGCTTCTTTGCACTGACATCTGTACCAATTAGCAGCTTCTACTACAGAAAGGTTACACAAAAACAATTTTATTTCTTATTATTAATTATTTTTCAGACAGGGCCAAGTTTTAAGAGCATGTCTGGATGGTCTTAAGCTCTACCAGGGGAGGTTTAGGTTGGATATTAGGTTGGAAATTTTTTACAGAGAGGATAATCAGACACTGGAATGAGCTACCCAGGGAGGTGGTGGATTCACCGGCCCTGGAGGTTTTTAAGATGAGATTGGATGCGGCATCAGTGCCATGGTCTGGGAACCACAGTGGGGTTGGATCAAGGGTTGGACTTGATGATCTCGGAGGTCTTTTCCAACCCAGTTGATTCTATGACTTAACAGCTTCAATACTGGAGTTGCTCTTGTAAGGAACAGGCTGTGCTTAAGACTGACCTGGAAAACACATGCTACAAGAGCACTTCTCTTTGCTTTCAAGACCAGAAGTTTGTACATAAAATACACTCCAGTACTCATGACTACAACTTCAGTGCTTTTTTAGACAGTGATGCTTCTGAACTCAAGACCAACCTGTTGTAAACAGATAATAAGATCAATCTGAGGTCCTATTTGTTTGCTCAACTGTGGCACCTTTCAAACGAAAATAAAATGTAGAAGAAAAAAAATTGAACTGACTTTGAAAGCTGAATAGAGAAGGATACAACTGTAAAACACAGATGCTGAGACATCAACGTGCCCCTCTAGAAACATCTCTGTTTAATTCCACTTCAGCAAGATGGAACACAGTATCACAGCGACAGAGATTATTGAAATTGATGGTTTTACACCAACTGGCAATTAAGTATCACTCATCCTCCATCCCACCAAGTCAGAATGGGGAGGAAAACTGGAAAAAGGTAAAACTCGTGGGTTGAGATAAGAACAGTTTAATAACTGAAATAAAGTAAAACATACTAATAGTACTAATTATAATAAGAAGAATAATAATTAAACTTTTGATGAAATTGAGAGAGAGAGGAATAAAAGCCAAGAGAAACAAGTGATGCACAATACAGCTGCTCACCACCCACTGACTTATGCCCAGCCTGTCCCCAGGCAGCAACTGATGTCTCCCAGTCACCTCCCCCCAGTTTATATACTGAGCATGATATTCTGTGGTATGGAATATCCCTTTGGCCAGTTCAGGTCAGCTCTCCTGGATATGCTCCCTCTCAGCTTCTTGTGCACCTACTCACTGTCAGAGTTTGGGAAATGGAAAAGTTCTTGATTAAGAGGAAGCACTACTGAGCAAAAATTAAAATATCAGTGTGTTATCAAGCAACATTATTCTCATACTAAATCATACAGTTATTAAGGAGAAAATTAACAGAATTACAGCTGAAACCAGGACATTGCCAGTGATGGATTTGTCTTTTTTGGTACTGAGTACATGTTAAAAATGGGAAAGATTGGGAAGGGAGGAAGGTTGGGGAGAGTGAGCTTTTGTTCCACATGATGTGCAAGTCATTAAAATGCATCTAGCTATACCTGGAATGTTTCTCTCGTGAGGGATAGAAATACAATACCTTTGAAACAGGTACAACAGTTTTGTTGGGGGTATTTTTTTCCCCAGGCAGAGCAACAGGAATCTTCCCCAGTACAGCTGTTTCTTCTGGAACTGGTGCCTGGCAGAAAGGGTCTCTCATGGCTGGGGCAGGATGGCTCAAGACCTCCAGAGAGGAGACTGCTGCTACGTAAATTGAGGACATTGATAAAATTGAAGAAAGACTTGAAGGAGTAAGTACTCAGTGTTGCCACTGTTACAGAGTTTCAGGGTGATTTTTAAGCCAACGTGTAGGTTATGAACATGAAAATTTGGCACTCCAGCCTCGCAGCCATCTGAACGTGGCCAACAGTGAATGCCCCTTTCTATCATTTCTCACCAGGGTGAGTATCGATTTCATTTCTCACACTACACTAGTCACTTGACCAAGCTGCAATCCAATATTTAATGTGTTAGTCACACTGGCTTGCAGGGACTTGGGGTCTGTAGTCTATCATATGGTGACCTTTATGACTGGTATAGTCTTAATCGTGACAGAAAATGCTGATATAGAGATATTCACATCATTATTTCTAGCACTAGGCAATAGGATCATTGAAGGAGTAGTAAGGCATGAGTAGAGTGGCATTTACTGTTCCCTGTTGGATGAGTGTAGTGATTTGTTGTACAGTTTAATGTTTTTTTTTAAAGACAAGGACAAAAAGTTGGCTGGATAGGCAGCTGAAAGGAGGTAAATGCTCTGTTTTAGGTGCAGGAGTGCTCAGAATAGAGGCATCAAGGCTGAAATTCCTCACATTAACTGCTTGCACAGCTTTTCCCAGCATCCTCATTCCTCTCCAAAAGCACTGATCAGAGAGTTTGTATCTCCAAATGAGGGATGAGCCAGTGACATCCTAAAGTCCTGGAAAAGCTTCATGTTTGTTATGCTCAAGATGGAAGATGCTCAAATACTCTGTCAGCACATTAAAAATGACCAGGAGAGCCCAGCCCACAGGGAGTTTGCAATATAAGCAGCTGACCTACGAGCTGGAAGGTCTCTGCTCCCATGAGAGGCCCTAATAGCATAAACTATTTTTCATTGAGGCCGGTCTCACCCCTCAATGTTCTTCCCATCCCCTGCAAGAAATAAATTATACGGATCAATATTTTTCCGTTCTAATTTTGCCATTTGCTAGCTTTCCTAGTAATCTTCGAACTCTTTCCACCTTCCAAACTGTCCTTCCTTTCTATAAACATTATCACCTGTCCAAAACATTTTCCAGTAATTACATGAGCTGTATCAACACCCCCCAGAAGAGTAAAAAGCTGTGATTGATGATGAGATTCTCCCCACTGTGAAGGGTTAACCTGAACCTTACATGCTACTCAAGCTCCCAGTTTGACCCTCAGTGAAAATTAATAGCTTGTATCTGTTTAATATTCCTTTCCAGTACATTGTCAGATCGTTTCATCTGTGTTTAAATGGATCAGTGATTTTCATCTTCAGTGCTTCCTCATTCCTCTTTTGGGTTTTACTAATTCTTTGTTGTTTGTGGCTGTTTTTAAAATCATAGAAGAAAGTCCTTTTGTTCATTGCTTTATTTTTATTTCATAAGGTTCTTATAAATTTGGAAGTAAAGGACACAGTAGGATCTATGTTGTCTTGCTCCAGCTAACAAAGTGGATCATATCTATGCATTTTATAAGTTATATTACAAACATGGCAGTGCCGTCATTTGCAGCTAATCAAAACATGCCAATTGGGCACAGATTTTTCTAAACACATGTATCGGTCTTATTTGTCATGCAAGTCATAAATTTAAACTGATGCATCTGTTACAATCGTTGGTGCTCGAGATGGAAAAGATCCATAGGGAGGCTTTCAGCTTTCCATTTAGTGCTAAAGTGGAACCGAACTCTATCAGATGTAGTATTATTGTCATTATTATTTAATATCCCCCTCTGCCTCCCCTGTGCATTAGCCACTTAACAGAAAACAGGAGTACAGACCTTGTCTTAGATTGCCTGTCATCCGAGTGACAGACTGATGGCCAAGGGACAATAAAACACATATTGCAAAGAGAATGGCCAGGATCCTCCTGGCATGACTGCACGGGTTATCAGGAGAGGCAGTGCAGCTCACTGGTGGACACACAAGGGTGTGGGGGTTGGTTTTGCTGCTGGAGTGTAAATATGATGGTACAGCCATGAGTTTTTTGGAATGGCATGATGGTGAATGAATTCAAGGAGTGTATGTGAGTATGGATACTTCATTAATACAGACACCAAAACGTGCTAGGAAGAAAGAAGTATAATGAAATATATTGCAGACACTGAATAACAGAGAGATGATAAACTGACCAAACTGCTGCTTTAAATCCCATCTTTCAGACTGGGTTCACATGCTCTGCAACCACTGGACAGTATCTAAGTCTTGCATGCCCTCAGGCTTGCATTAGTCATGCTTCCAAGCTCAAGAACTTCTTTATTTCAGCAGAGCTCATGACAATTCCAGCTTGAAGTCTGTTCTTGTGCTGCTTCTGCAAGACTCACATGCCTGACTTAGAAAAAAATCCTTCCTTCACTATACTCTGCAGGTTACAGAACTGTGGGGATACCAAGTTTCCAAGAAAATCCTATGTACATCAACCTTGGGCAAAAGCAGGGGACATTCTGTCTGCTTCCAGGTGACCCCTGGAGCCCAGTGATGGTCACATTCATCACCCAGATGAGCTTTCCTCAGAAAAGCATATTTTGAATTTGTTCAGACCTTAATGAGTTATCTACGAACTATCACATATTTCACATTCCATACGGAGCACCTGAGTCTCCTAAATGACACCATCAGCTGGAGCGACTGCAAACATCGTAAATAATTCCCTCAGTTTAATGAGTTACAGTGCAAGGAAAGGCTCTTTCCTCATCTACCAGGTAATGAGTCACAGCTTCAGTTCGTGTAGATCAGCTGAGACACTTGATTTACTGTGAGGGCTACCTGTATTAAAACTAATCAGAGGCTATCGAGGAAACCCAAACAGATCCAACCCACCACAATTTAATTTCCCCACAAATAAAATCTACTCATAAATCAGAGCAAGCATGTAAATGCATCCCTCTAATGCTTCTACTAGGAAACCTAAAACCACAAAAAGCTCAGTAGGACATGAAAACTGTGGTAATGTCAGCAGTATCAGACTAATTCATAACACACAAGGAGCTGTAAGATACATTCTGCCCCTACAGCTGGCTAATTAGTCAAGACAGAGAAAGCAATTTGAAAAAAAGTAGATGTCTCAGTTTTCATTTTGAAACTTAAAATGGACATATTTTTACACTTTTATTGAACTTCCCAGATAAACACAGATAAATTTATAGATAAAAGGTATTAAAGTCATCATCATAGTTTTTACTTATTGAAAGGAGAATTCTGATAGAAAATCAAGTAAGTAAAACATATTGCTTTTAGTAAAAAATTATGTAAAAAGCTGAGTTTCACAGAAATATGTGTATTTATTATGGGTGAAGCATCTCTCTTGATCAGCTCTGGTAATGAGCTATTCTCAAGCAAACAAGAGCATTAGTTCATGGATGGGTTATTCAGCTTGATGGAGAAAAGGCATGTTGATATAATGGAATGACTGTGGTGACAATCACTCTCTTGAATGATCATTTGTGTTGTCCAGGTAGTAAATCAATTTCCATGTAGAGGGGAGCAGAGACTGAGACTTTGTTCTTGGGAGAGTGGCACCTCCAGAACTCCAGTCCACAACAGATAAGTTTGGCACTGTTGCAATTTATGTAAGTCAAAAAATTGAATATTATTAAAGCTAAATTCTTTTGTGAAAACCTTAATTCTCAGTTCCTTAGCAGATGTACCACTTCAGTGCTCTGTTCCAGAATGGCATTTTTTCTTTGGCGTGAACAGAGGAAAGAGTCAAGATCCTTCTCCTTGTCAAAAGATTAATGATATATGCCCATGTGGAGGAAGTTATGCAAGGAAGTTTTGTTAAGTACGTTGGTTGTCTTAAGGTGTTGTGCTCCATTTTGCTTCAATGTGATGTGCGCAGACTATTAATAACAGTAAATGATTGCATTTGGGACAAAAATTCAAGGAAATAATTCATTACAAAATTTGCATTCAAGTCATCTCTCAGCTTTCACATACTGCTCATAAATCACTGAGGAGACATTTATGATTGATTTACAGGAAATTTTTATATTACTGTAGATATATAAAAATAATAGTCGCCTTCTGAACAACTGTCCTTCATCCTAATTATGCAGCCAAACATATCCTTAGTAATTGATAGTTAGGATGTTCTCAGAAAAGAGACTTTGAAAGTCAGAAAGTGAGCTAAGGTAAAGGTGCAAAGGTTGATACTGGATGATAGTTTCAAGTGTTTTTTATTTGGCAACGAGACGTAGTTCCCATCCTTGTGGTGTCAATATTAGTTTCGGTGCATTTATGGCACCAGATCCCACTGAGATAAAAAACAGAAATTGTGGCTCTTCCTTAATGAAAAATAAATGCTGAGGGCTCACCTGCAGGTCACTCTACCCAAACAGCAAACATTCATCTGAGAGCTTTCAGGATATTTCCTGTAACCCAATTATTTTCTTTTTAAAATAGCAATGAAAAGTGGAGCAGGAATGTAACTTTGTTAAGAACCTGTCAGGCTTTTACTCTCCTTGTTGTTCCATTTTCTCCGTGCTTATTGAACGCTCTAGAATTAGCGTCAGGCGAGGCTGTGTTTGAGAAGCATCAAGATAACAAGCTCACAAATCTGCTTTAATGACACCTTCCTCTCTCACACCCTGACTTTTTTTACAGGAGAGTTGTTCTGTTACTGTCAACCAAAATATGGGCTCTGTTTGCTTCACAGTAAGTAAATGAATTGCATATTTTTTCCATGATGGTCTTGCTTATTTCAATGTCAATTAGAGCAACTTTTTGCTGCCTTACTGAGGCGCTATCAAAAGACTTGGTTTTATTCTTTGACCTTCCTTTGCATTGCCCTGTTTTCATATTGGAGGTCAGTCCAAGAACAAGTGAATTCCCTTTATCTTTCACTGACTTTGCTAAGTTCCAGTGAGGTCAACAGCTCCTCTATCCCCTGCATTCCTCTGTCCTGCATTTTTATCATTACTTCAGAGATATTAGACTCCTTCATACCAACAAACACTGTAAAGATCCTTCCTAAGGCAAAGTTTGGCCTCTATGACCTTAAGGATGAAAAAGATGCAGTAAGACTCTGGTGTTCTTTGGATAAAGTTTGCCTGCAGACTCACAGGAATCCTCAGCAAGACCTTCAGCCAGTCTACTGCAGTGCCTTCAGTAAAGGTTCCTCTCACACTTAAATCTTTATACCAGATGACCATTGCGTTAAATATGAGTTCGTGTACTCAGACATTACTTATTACAAGAGGCTGTTATATACATTTCAGTTTCACATGCTTTCATAAACATGCAGTAATTCAGGGATTCTGTTAATTCTAAAAGCTTAAACCAATAACACACAATAAACCACTAAAATACCAGTGAAATAAGTTTTTAAAAAAAATCAGCTCCGTTCTTAAGTTTCTACTTGTTTCCATTAGTCTGTGTGCAAACCTTTGAGGACCAAATGCTGTTAAGAAGGTTGAAACTCAACTACTGCAGGGTCTTCCAGTAGAGTACAAGACAGAAGAAAAACATTTAATTTTGGCAAAAATGCTCACTATGTACTCATATTGCTGCCAGTTTTGAAAGGCACATTGTTACTTATTAATATGAACCCAAAAGATTACTACTCAACTCAGGGATACGTGTCCAGTCAAAAAGATTGTGACTGACCTTATAGTACCCAAAGACATTGGTATAGCTAAGGTGACAAAAGGGTGTTCTTTTACATCAAGCTCGCTCAACTGAAATTACATAAGTATATAAGGTAACACCCAACAATTCTGTCAGCTGCTCCTAAGATGAACCTATTAAACTGAACTGGGGTCATGCATCAGTTGAAGGGGTTAGAGAATTCAGTTCTGGCCAAAAAAAGAGGCAACAAAAAAGGCTGATTTAGGGCAGCTGGGTTTGTTTTGCAAAGCTGTGCTGTCAGTGCAGTTCCTCTCTTTTTTGTCTGTATTGTCCTACTTTGTGTTTGCTAATTGTCTTGATTCTTTCATGGACAGCATAGGCCACTATTTTAATTGTCATCTGACCAGTATTCAGCTTCTAATTGTCCCATGAACACCTTTACTTTAGCCTGACAGACATTAACACCCTCCACAATGGGACATGGCAGGCCTTTCAACTGTGACTACAATGTGCCTTGGAGAGACCCTAGTACTACAAATTCACCACAAAATCACACCAGAAAGTCTCTTGCATTGGGAAGAACCAGCTAATCCAGCAAAGCCCTAAGCCAGGTTTTAACCACTCAGAGACATCAATAAAATCTATCCTGCAAAGAGATATAACAGCAATTTCAATAAACTCAGGAATTAGTACCATGAGACAGATACATGCTGCACATAATGTCTACAGAAAAAATATGACTGCTTTGAATAAAGCAAGCATGAATGTTACATCAAAGGCATTCATGCCAAACTGCAAGGTCCGCAGAGAATGTAGTCATGGACAGTAAATAAAAGGCTCCAGGGGAAGTCAGCCAGTGCACCCACGGCTGGCTTTCAAGATGCCATTAAGCATCTCTGTAAACAACTTCTTTATTAAGGAGACAGTTTGATTTACAAGTATTGGGTCCATCAGGTTATTATCCAGAAAGAAGCATCAGGGCACAACTGTTCAGTGCCTGTCTGGAACTTCACTTGCTTACAAAGTACTTATAGCTCCCTTGGTCCAAAGCACTTCACAAACTTTCATATAAAAGTTCTGCTGCATTTTGCTATTAAAGGAAGTTACTTACAAAGTGGAAGCACATGGAAGGAACCAAATTGTGTCCAGCTATCACAAAAAAAAAAAAACAAAGTAAGGGATTGAAATTTAATCCAAGCACTGAATTTTGGGCTGACCCAACTAAGATCAGTGCTCAGAGTTGGGCAGAAGTGTCCACATGTCGTCAGCAACTGCGACTGTGTGAGAGCTTGGTGTGACCTCCTACACAAAAGATGTCACCATCACTCCTTGTGCTACCCCACCACCTGGAAGACAAATTCTTACTGACTCCAGGGAACATTGCCTTCTGCTGCATCACCAGCCATGGATGGGTCTGGCCAAGAATATTTTTCAGAGTGTGACAGAGACAGGAAAGCAGAACATTTGTAATAAGGTGTTACTACCATGAGTAAGTATCTTAGCTGTTTCATAAATGCACATCAATTTGTAAAATACAAACAGATGACATTCCCTTTTTTGACTGACTAAATAAAATTATCTTCTAGAATTAGAGCTTCAAGGGCTCATCCTTACAATAAAGAGATTAAATATTTTTATTGCATATTGACTTACAGTTTGGACAATCACTGCTTTATGAGATGCTGATTAACAGTGAGGAAAGCAGCAGTCTATTGTCCAGTAATTTACTTTTCATTTTCTGATTCTGCAAATTAACTTTCCTACTAAATGAGGCGTTAGGCTGATGTCAATATTTGCAGGTACTCCACAGTTATACTATGTTTGCTAAATCACATTGCTTTAATTCAAAACTCATTCTGATTTCCATTTAGAGCATGATCCTGCTGGGTGCTTAGTTCTGCTGCAAAAGTGCCGCATGCCCTCAGGTCTCATGGAGTCAATGGCACTAGAGATTACTCGGTTGCCTTCAGATCTGAATCTCATTTATTTGGGAAAACCATAATTGGAGGTTAGGAGCCAGGTTTATGCAATGTGGATTGCAGAAAAGACACCCAATTCTTGAAGGATCTCCTCTCTTTTTAACTGTTTTCATAGATGGAGATTTGTATATGAACTTTCACCTCTTGTTAAGCTAATGTCTTAATTTTCTGCAGTTTTTAGCTTCAGTGAGGTGTTCTCCATCCTTTCATCATCTGGGGGAAGGAACAACTATCTAATCAGCTTGTCTGAAGGAAATGCCTTTTTAATGAGACCAAGTCTCCAGCAGGACTCAAAATAGAAAGGCAGTAAAGTCAGTAGTGTTTATAGAAAGAAACTGCTTTAAAACTGTTAGCGTTGTGGTATCTTGGAAATGACAGCTGCTGATACATCCACAAGCTGTCCCAGTCTCAGCTCTCCTTACTGCTGTACACCCTTGGCTGATGGGCACACTTATACCCCCATTCTACACCAGTAGATGATGAAAATCCTTTCCTGTCACCTCCCTCCTGTACCAGCCCATCTGCAGGGTTTTGCACCAGAGAATCAGAAAACAGAATTTCAAAGCCATCCCAAGGAAAAGCCTCTTGGCTAAAGTCCTGGGATTTCTTATTTATTTACATTTTCTTCCTTGTACTTTGAACATATCTGAAGTTACTCCTTATTTTCTTAATGTGTAAGCCTTCCCTGAGACAAATGCACCAAGTAGAACCAGTCAGGGGTGCAGATCTGGTGCCAAGGAGACATGATTTACGTTACATGCAAATCTACTTTGGCAGCACATGAGCTTTCCTTTCATCCAAATGGCTTAAAGCAAATGAAAACTGGCCTCAGCATGGATATACTGCCCTGGAAAGAAACCCAAATGGGTGTAGTCTGAGAGTGGTATCTGAGACAGCTGTGCCTCATTTGTAGTTTCACTGGCAGGGTTTTGAATGGAGCAGAATGTAAACCTCTCAGGAACACTATTTTCCAGTACCTAATGCAGTGCTCTGACATCCTCACAGCCAGGTGAAAGCATCTCCTCTGCCAGATCAAGGGGCAGAACAAGTGTCAACCCAGCAAACTGAGGCAAGGATGCCCCGAAGGCAGCTCTCGCAATGATGTTCCTCAGTCACTGTTGCAATTATGTCAGATTAACAGTGATTTACAGCTAGGCTGGCACCCAGAGCCACAGAGCAGGAGGGCAACCCCAAAGCTGCACTGCACAAACACCTGCCATAAAACCATAGCCATGGGGAAGGACGAGGATGCAGACACTTGGGTGAGTATCAGACTGTAATAGCTGCTCCTGACCTACAGCAGTGTAAAGGAGAGGGATGAAGTACAGTTGCCCTGTAGAAAATACACAGATCAGTTTTGGTGACAGAAGTTGAGTAATGGTTGCAGCACTGCTTTTGTTGTTTGTTTGTTTGTTTGTTTGTTTAACACCACAGGACTGATATGTCTCCTGTGAGACCATCATCATCTCTTAGCAACTGTCCCTGGTTTTCTCTGCTGCATCCTCAGCAGGAATAGGTACACTAGGTGCCCACCACTGCTCCAGTGAGGCTGTACTGGGTGAGGCACACATTGGCTCTCTGGACTGTAAAACATGTCTGGAAGGTTTGGGAATATGATTCCAATGGCAATTGTAGAGATGCCTAATGATACAGCTCAGCTGCTTGCTTTGGCACATTTCACAGAAGTGGTTTCCACCAGCTCTGCTGAAGGAAAATCATCCTCTCCTATTCCTCCTCCTGTTACCAACACTGCTGATGGTTAAGCTTAGATTTTCAGCTTGCACTTTTGCCCCTTGAGGTATAAGATACCAGTCAAGTACTTCACTAAGGTCCTCACCCTTCACAGTTCTCCCTCAGTTCTTCTGTGTCATAAGCCCTGTATACCACAGGCACCGATTCTAGACATGCATCTAAAAATTTATGCCTGTCCAGTATCAAAACACATGATTACACAGCTAATTTTCAGTAATAGTAACCATAAACAGGAGGAAAGAAGGGAACTAACGTAGAAATTGCGTAGTGACAGATCAAGACAACTCCAGCTGCTAAGGTTACCCAGAGGTGAATGTTGACACAAGCCCACAGGTACTCAGCAAGGAGATGGCCAGAGACAAGATGTAATGAGGTGGTCTCAGGGGAGCCGACTCATTTCAGATTGTTGTGTCCAACCTTATCTAGGGCAGCACTGCTGCCTCCCAGCTATGAATGTTCGAGTGTTTATGAAAACCTGACAAGGTATCTGCAAGATATTTAATGCAAAATACTGTGGGGGGCAAAGTTGTTAATGCTTGCGTTGGTCGAGGAAATAGCTGAGAATTGCGCTGGCAAAACTACTGAGCCCTGAGGAAAAGGGACTATTCTAGCTATAAAGTCGTTTTTCATTCTAGGCTAATGATAATCCAAGGACGTTAGTATTGCACACATTAGTAGTTAAAGCTGCGTCAATTTAGACCAGAAAAGCTGTTTGGGTATAGCAATAATTAACTATTAAATCCAAAAAGGTCACTTGTCCATCCCTGAAGCACTCTACCGAGATCTCTCAGGAATGTGGTATGTTAAAAAGCAAACTCAGGGCTACCAGTGGACTTGAGTGGAGATGCAAGACCCTCACTCTTTCTTGCAGCAGAGCAATCCAGGAGGAATTTTTCTAAAGGAATTGAGTATACAACATAAAGAAGAGCAAAAAATTCAGGCATTCTGTCTCTTCTGGACAGAAATTGAACTGATAATTGTATTCTGCTGCAATAAACTAAGCAACCAGATGTTTCAGATAATTAGTATTAGAGTCAAATTTTTCTAGCAGCTGTTTTCCTTGTGAAAGACAAGCAGTTTATCAGCCTGGACAAACTCTTCCAACAGGATGTCTAAGACATGATCAAGACAAAAAATGCTATTTGCATATATTATATGTATATATATATATATATATATATATATATATTCAAAGCTTTAAGGCATAGACTTGAATATTGGTAACTGCAGTAGCATGTGCAGAGGTTTCCTTCTGCCTCCAGAGATACACTTGATGAGTTACATGAGTTTTCACAGCTTTGCTGCCTCTAGCATCTAACCTAGAGCAGGTAAAAGTTGACTGGAAAGACCAGCATGCCCCAAAAATGTAGGCTGTTATCTTTTTTAGGGAATTTTAAGACTTCCCCTACTATAACTCTGTATGCTGAAGTATTTAAGAGACACCACTCTATTTTCACCTACTTAAAAGTCTGTGAGCTTGTCCATCCAGTTTATAACACGCTACAGCATCCACCTGGAGCAAAGCATCTGTCTAGCCATGTTAATTGAATTAATCTGCAAATCTACCCATCTAGAGACCTTGCTACCTTCCTAACTTCAGGACTTTTATAGCAGAAGTCCCTAAATAAACATTTTAGGAAGGAGATGAGCAGTTCTAATGTCTAAAAAGATTTCCAAAAAATGAGCCTTTTTTGTGTTTCTTTGGTGGAAGAACCAGTTTTCCCTGGATGGAAAACAAACACCCTATGAACTAGCAGAAACCAATATGGATGGAAGAGCCAGTTTTTCACGGCCTCATGCAAAAACCTTGGCATTTGAGGCCTCAGGTAGCTTCTAACGTGCATCTTGTGAAGCTTGCAATGTCTAAAGGACTGATCTGTATCTCATTAAAATGAAGACCACTCAGCTAGAAGCACCAGACTGTTCTCCCCAGTAATTGTTTGATAACGATGCCTCAGGCCATCAGTGTTAGAGACTGTGTCCCTGGGGTAGATGGGACTATTGACACCTGTTGATGTGGCCCAGACCATCTGGAAAAGCTGTGGCAAGCCAAAGTTCAGCATGGGAGAAAGGTGTTGGCAGCTGAGGAGCAAAGGGCAGCAACTGACCGTGCCAGGCCTTTCCCTTTTCTTTCTATAAATGGTTTGCAGTTCTGTGGGGCAATGTGCACCAGCTGATCTGGGTAAAGATTCATCAACCTGGGTGGAGACTCTGCTCAAGAGTAATTTTCAGCATTGTGTTTACTAAAGTTACTCCCATAAAACTAGGCCAAAATAAAAAGCCCCCAAGCGATGAGAGTATTTTGGGAGGAGAAACCTCAAGAAGAGTGTAGGAAGGAAAAAAAAAGGGCTCATTTGAAATATCAGTTCTCTTGACTTCCTGGTGATGACTGGTTTATGCCTTGAAAAATTAGAATGTTCTTAAGTTCCATTTTCACAGGTATCTTCTGAGGTGTTTAGGAGTTTCAAACAACCACTGCCTCAGCCATGTTTGAAAAGAAATTTAGGATCCAAATCATGACTTATTTCTGAGAAATGTAACCTGCATTTCCACAGAAAACTGTTCCTCTCAAAGGCCTTGAGCATCTTAGTACTAAATGGATCATTATGGATTTAAACTTACATAAAACTGGAAGGTTAATAACATAAGGAAGTCAGGTGGCAGCCTCCAGTGTGGATCCAGAAACAAACTGGAAAAGTGCACTCAAGGAGTGAAATAGATCAGGTTTTGCTATTGTGCCAGCAAGGAATGCGATCTGTAATAGTAGAAGCGAAGATTAGTGGTTTTTAACAGAAGATATCTCTTGAAATTAGAACTCGAGGTAGGGGTGACCACAAAGGGCACCACTGGAAGGGCTGGGACACGAAGGACAGGCAGGGTGGCCCACGTGGCAGCGGCAACGCGACGCACGACACCTTCTGCCGGTCCTTTTAAATGACCACTTAATTTTTGCAGGGCCTCCCTTCCCCTTTGCAAAAGGACACCTACAACTGTATGAAATTAGGGCGCCTGGGGCAGGGGGGTGGGTGACACCTGGAAGGAGGTGCCGGAGAGACCAACGCGGGGGCTCAACCTGCGTGAAGAACCTCCGTTCCCATCGCCGCGCGGGAGCATCCCCGCTCCCTCCGCTCGCGGCTGCGGGTCCGGAGGGCACTCGGGGCCGGGGGGGAGATCGCTGCGGCCGCTTCCCCCGCGGTGACAAGAACCAGCGGATCCCGGGACGGAGCCGCCCCGCCCGCCGTCGCGGAGCCTCCGCCAGCCCGATCCACATCCACATCCCCATCCCCGCGCGTTCCCCGCCCCTCGCCGGCGGGGGCGCGGATCCGGCCTGCGCGGGGCCGGCGGAGAGAGGGAGCGCGGCCGGGCGAGGGGAGGAGAGAAGCGAGGAGGAGGCGGCGGCGGAGGCGGCGGCGAGCTGGCCATGGCAGCAGCAGCCCGCGGGCGGAGAGGCAGCCGCCGCGGGCTGCCGCTGTGATTGGCACCCCGAGGAGGAGGAGGAAGAGGAGGAAGGCGCGGAGCAGCCGCGGGGCCCGCCATCCCGCGGCGGCGGAGCGGCGGCGCCCGGGAGGATGCCGGGGAAGCGGGGCTCGGCGGGCGGCGGCGGCACCGAGCTCCCGGGGGCCGGCGCGCCGCGGCAGCGCAGGCGGCGGAGGAAGGTCTCCTGCTTCTCCAGCATCCAGCTCTTCCTCGTGTCCGAGTGCGCCCTGATGCTGGCCCAGGGCACGGTGGGAGCCTACCTGGTGAGTGCGGCCGGCCCGCAGCCCCCCGCCCCGGCGGGGCTGAGCCGCGGGCGGGGGTGCGCGGCGGAGCGCGGGGGAAGTTTGGCCGGGGCGGCTCGGCGGGGCAGCCCCCCAGCCCGGAGGGGTCACGGCAGCTCGGCGTTTGGCTGCTGAAATGACTCAGCAGTGCCCAGGGGTCACCCACCCGCTGCCTCCCAACTTCTGCGGCCGGTCCCCGGGACTCCCGAGCGCCCGGAGCGCGGCGGGCGGGCTGGCACCGCTGCGGGCTCCCCGGCCGGCCGGTCCGGTGCCAGCCTTCCTGCTTCACAGGGAATAAATACCAAGAAATTCTAGCGGGGCATTTACTTCATGCCTCCCGCCTTAGCGGGTTTTGCTCATCCTCTCAAGTGATGCAGCGGTGCTGAGCGCAGCAGCCCCGCCAGTCCCGGTGTTGGGTACAGAACAGCCAAAATAAGACTTCAGTGCTAAATCTGCATAGTGAGATGTGGTGTCAGAGACAGAAGTATAGTAGAAGAGTTGGGAAGATGTCCATACGGCTGTGCTTGTGCCTTGGAGCATACAGCCTGTGGAAATGTTCTGCTTCCAGCAGATGTAAGTGTATAGTTGATTTAAATTTCTCAAAATAGATTGCTGGATTTGAGAATTATAGTTTCCATGGAAAAGAAATATATGCATAATCTCTGAGGCTTTTTGAGGCCATACACATAATATATTCTACAGTAAGTGTAACATCTCTGCATTCGGTACTTGCATTCAGTATTTAGCATTGCTCCTCTCACATGCTCAAACTACTTATGCAAATTTGTACTGAACGTGATCTATAATTTTTCAAGGTATGTGACTAAACTAACCATGGTTAATATTCCCCATTAATATGAAATGGAAATTAGAATTCATCTCCATGTAATAAAACATAAGTTTAGTTTGGAACATATTAGTAATTCCAAAGGAAACTACATCAAATCTGATGAGATAAATTTAGCAGTTCTATACCCTACATGAGTATAGGTGGGTATAACTTAATTTGTAGGAGCCTGACAGGAACATGCCTCTTTTATGTGAGTAATACCTTAGTAAGTAAATACATTGTTTCTAATGAGCTGCTTGCAAAATGAGCTGTCAGTGTGAATGAGTGTGGGGTAATCCTTCCTGAAAGTAATAGCCAGGGAAGAGCCCACGGGTGATGTCACCCAGTGGGCACCAGTGTGCTGGAAATGTATGGATCTGCTAGAGGACTGTATGTTGGCACACTTCACTACAGTGTCTGATCAGCAGCAATAGTCCCTAGTGTGGCATTTTCCTCAAACTCCTTTGCATTGCTCTCTTCTCACCGGTTTAGCACTTCTTTTCCTGTTTTCCCCAACTCTTGGTGCGTGCTTTGTACCAGAGTAGAGCACTCGCTCCCTCTCACTCCTTTGGAGTGTTTCACACACCCCAGCCCCACAGGCTGGAAATGACCACTGCCATCACGATTCCTGTACCCTCCCTCCTCCGAGGGATGAAACTCAACTGAGGTGCTGCTGTCTCTACTCTCAGCCCTTCTCCATGTCTGTATCCTGAGTGGCATGACAGCAATGCCCCATGGCCAGCCAGATCCACAGGCAGTAACAGACAACTGGTCAGTGGAGGGGAGGGAAGAAGAAAAACAAATTAAAAACAATCCCCAGCATGCATAAGCAGTGGCCCAGCTGCACTGGGCAAGTGTTCCTCTGTTCTCTGTATAATTTATCTGCCATCATTGCAAATATCGTGCAGCTCTTCATACAATGAACAGATGTAAATGTGGAATTATCTTTGGAGGGTACATGTGTGCTTTAAGCGAGCCTGGCCAATGCTGTGCTTACAGGTGCTGCAGGGGAGTGAGAGCAGGAGCAGGAAAGATGCTCGGTGGAAGGTGTGGAGGACATAATCGTTTTTGCAGATGGAGTGTCCCATGAGGCCAAGTGCTGTTCTCAGGTGCTGTCATGGGGTGAAATCAGTGGAGGCACTGCAGAGTTGTTCAGGTGTAACTGCAGGTGAATATTCATTTACTCAGGCTCCTGGGATGAGTGGGGATTGGCTGTGGTCTGCCAGGCTGCTCTCCAAGGGACAAATTAGCGGGCGAGACAAAGCGGAGAGCAAACAGACAGACAGACAAATAGGGAGATGCTGTGTAGGACAGGCACAGTGTGTAGTTCTCGGCAATTGAATAAACTACTAATTTTAGCCTGTCGGCAGTGAGGGAGTACTGTATTCATACTTCTGCTTTCCTTGGCCACAGTTGTGACTTTCCCTAGTTATTTGTAACTCAGGAAGAGAAACCTTTTTTTGCCTTATACGGCGACAAGTTGGTTTCCTCAGTTATTGTCTGCTTTGTTCTGCACAGGGAGACCATGAGGGCAAAAACTCAGCTTGTTAAGAAAACAAGGCAGAGGCTTGGCTTCTCAGGAGTGATTGAAGAGCTCAGTTTGGATTGGGCTTGGCTTTCATGTCAGTACATTTAGAAGTGGATGTTGCTATTTCTTTTTAGAGACGTAAAAAACCTTCCTTTTTCTGTGTTCACTGTACAATAAACCCGCAGCGCCCACTTGAATGTATGTACAAAGTATACATTCATTCATTATGTGGTTTTGAAGCAAAGATCATTCACTTTTATTCGTTCATAAAACATTGTGCTTGCCAACAGGGCTTTATAAATAATAAATGCTGATAAAAATCTATATAAAGTCCAATTCTTTTCCCACAGAACTCAGCAGTGAAAATACCCCAGGACGCCAACAGTGGATGTCTGTGGTGAAGTGGTACAGTGTCTCTGAGGTTCTTCATGTGAAGTTTTAGGGAGTATTTGATCAATGTCACGTTCCAAAATATTTGTCTATTATTATTCTTGCTGTTTGCAAAATGCACATGTTCCAAAATTACTTGGTGTCATATCCTGCATAGTTTATGCAAATACAAGCCTGTGCTGCTGCCACCTTAATTTCTGGGGCTGCTGAATACACCCTATTATTTGCATATTCTTGTAAGGTTTTGTGTATGCATTTATTTGGCTTCATCTAATTACTTCTGCGCGCTTTTGGAAACTTGAATTTCCCAGCAACTGCAGTGGCAGTGGGGAAACTGCTGCTTGTAGTCTGCAGGCATTCCTGCTGCAGAAGTTACTCAGGGTTTTGGCAGCAACTTTTTAAAGCCCAGCTGATTTCCCCCCGTGGTTGCTCTCCCGCAGCGCTGGGCAGTGGATTAAAGATCTGAGTGTTGTTGGTGCAGATGGCACCAGGAGGGAAAGGCTGGAACCTCCGCTCTCCAGCCGGAGCCTTGTGCCTTTCGGGTGAATGCAGCAGTGTGATCAGTCATGCTGGCCGTGCGGCGATGAGGATTTTGATAAGGCTGATTCACATACCTTGGCAACACTCCCTCCCTGTCCTTCCCCCCCCGGCATGAATTCCTATGTGCACTATATTTTGGAATATTTTCACTGGTAATAACGTTCCAAGTGCTCCTGACGGTTTATCACTGAGGCATTTCATCACCCTGCCAGTCAAATCTTTTGCCTGGCCAGTGGTGAAATCATTGCTTGAGCAGAAGGCGAAGAGCTCTCGTTTGACAGCCACAGTTTGTGGAGCAGGAGCACAGTTTAATTTCCCTCCCTAGCCTTTAGCCTTGACTCGCTCCGGTTCAAACTGACCTACTTGCAAGCATCCAACATCTGCCAAAGTCATGGGCTCCTTTAGATAAAGGGCATGCATATGGGAAGTGTGTTGAGAACCAGTTCTGTGGTGTGCTCTGCGGAGCTGTTTTTACAGAGCTTTACTGAGCTGTCTCTGTTTGCTGCAGCTTTGAATGCAGCTATTCATGTGTTTTATCAAGTGATAGAGGATGACTGGCCTGAGCATGGGATGGAAAGGAAAATAATTGGTCCGTCCCAAGGAGGGTGCATTGGTGTTTGCGTGGGAATGAATGCCAAATTGTTTCTTGTTTTGCTGAATGAAAACTTTTGAGCCACACTTAACTTCCCAGGGAGAGGTTTGCCTGTGCAGCAGTGTTTCACTGCAGCCTGCAAAAGCCCTCTTAACATGTCTGCAGTAAAATAGTGCTGTGTGAGTCCAGGTGAGAGTGTGTATGAGAGACAAGCTCCTTCTGTGCAATTTTATTGCCACTGGGGTTTGGGATATTAATGAAAATCTTGACATTCCATCTTCAAGGAAAAAAAAAGTATGAAAGATAAATACAGAAGTTGATCATCAAAGGGTTCCTGGTGGAACAAACAGAAATAGGGGTCCTGTGTGATGAACACCAGGGAACTGAGGGGTTAAGAGCAGAATTTGGCTCTTGGATTTTTTAAGTTGTATTGGTGCTCAAGCCCTTCCCTTCCTATGTTAAATTTGACAAATGCAAATACTGTGTTCCTGTTGTATAGACCTGGTCAAACACTCTTTGAAGTCAGTGGTGAGGTCTGTGTGGAGGATGTCCTTAAAGACAGTTTTTGGAAATACTGCAGTGCTTCAGAGCTTTCTGTTGTGCTTGGTGCTGCAAAATAGAATTTTCCCCTGAGTTTTCACAGTCTGAGTTGAGTGGGTGAGAGAAGTGTCATAGGTGGGGAAACTGAGGCAGAGATTAAGAGCTTGATTCTGTTGCTGAAGCTAATGATAAAGCTTTTGCTTGGTTGACAGCAGCAGAGCCTGAATGGCTTAGGCATGGGCAGACTTAACTGCAAGAGCAGTTTTTTCCATTTAATTTATTATTGTTTTTAATAAAGTGTTTGTTTTCCTAAAATAAGAATCAGCTTTAAAATACTGCTGTCTTTTTTCTTCTCACCATTCTCAGCAGTGCTGAGTAATAAATTAGCTGTAATGTTCATAATTTATTTGTCACTGAGGTATTTATGGGGCAAAAAAACCCCATGGAGTGAAAATAAATGTTTTAGTGTGGATGAAGATTGCCAAGCATTGGCTGGTTATTGCTTATCGTTCATTTTCCCTTAATATATCTATACTGGCAATGTTATTTCTGGAAAGTTGTTTCTAGTATGCCTTTCCCATTAGAGAATATTGTCTATTCTGCAGCTGAGTTGCACAGAAAGTTATTCTAAACTTGCTCTTTTGACTACATTCATATTTCTTTTCTAGGAAGCCTTCTGATGTTTTTTCGGTCTCTGACTGCAGGGTGGAGAAGGAACTCGAGCCAGCTCTGGGTTCTGATGCCTTCAGACTCCTGTGGGGCCTGGGTTGGGAGTGTGGCATGGACATATTAACATAAAAACTTTTTTATAAGTTAGTAGAAACAAATTCCAGTCCAGGTATAGGTTGTATCTCTGAGTGTCAAGAAAACTTGTGAGTAACTGGAATTTATTTATACTTTGGTTTAAAGGGTTTTTTTTATCTACTACTAATAGATGAAATGGTGTAGAGATAACATGTTTATCTCTTATGCTATATACTGTGTGCAATTTGCAGCTTACAATCTGATGTCTTTTTGGTTAAAGGCATTTAAGGGCAAAATGCACTTGATGTCTAAGCGTGGACTCACTGATTTTAGTGTTTGAATTTTTTATTATTTTTAGCAGAACGTTTGGCAGTTCTTCCTTTTCTGTAAGGGCCAAGTGATATTTGTAAGCCTTGAAAGAAAGAGCGGCCTGTTAGAAATGTTATGATCTGTCGTAAAACCAATGTCTCATTTCTTTTGGCCAGCCTTCACTTCCAAAATCCCTTTAGCACTTGCAGGGTGCCTCTGAGAAAGCCAGCTCTCTGGGTTTTAATGGCCTGCAGTATTCCTGCAGCTGAGGTTTAAAGGGATCTTGAATTAGAGCAGAGAACACATTGGACTGAAGGGCTGTCTTGTTCTTGCTTAGGAGCTTCATGCAGTGTGACTCTTTAAGTGGTCATGTAGCCCCTGTCCCACAGAGGGCTTAGTGGACCTGTGATCCCTCCCCTTCTCTGCAAGGGAGAGCAGATATTCCCTGTTTCCCAGAAAGGGATGTCTCTCAGGTTTCACAGACTTTCTTTTCCCTTCCTTTCAGGATATTGCAAAGGACCAAAAGCCAGCTTCTGTCCTGCTACAGCAGTGTAAATTTATTGCTTCAAAAGAGTTATTCTGCAATTCATCAAAATGAATTTGTCCTCTGTGTATAATAATCCCTACTTGTAGACTCCTTGGTCTCCAGCTATTCCTTCACAGTATTAAGATCAAACAATGGCATACTATTTAGTCGGTGAGGTTGCAGCTTGGCTCAATTAGTATAGCTTTGTCTTTTGATCAACACCAGATGAAGCTACAAGTGATATATTTTAAGCATCATCCAAGGAAGTTTAAATAAACGTGATAGTACGTTGTGTCGTAACTCGTTTAAGTGCTGCAGTGAAGTTTGGAAGACTTAATTTTTCCTAATGCATAGAAAAGTGGGCCACTGATTTTGATTTACAAGGTTTCGTTATAGCTCTGCAGCAAAAAACCAGGACTAGAACCCCAAGAGTCCCTTCTCCAGGTCACCTTGGAACAACCACTAGACTCTCTGTCTCTTTGTAGATACGCACTGCAAACCAAGTAGCATTGCCTGCTCCACTGAGAAGAGATTTCACACTGCCACGTTCCATACACCATCAATATGACCAATAGCGATCACAGGCTGTTCAGGGAGTTCCTGGGGTGTCTGGCACTTCTTCCCATCAGTGCTGAGAGGGCTCTGCCCTGTTATGGGAAGCAGTGTTTAGTCCTTACAGGGATGGTCCCTGCATCAAGATGCTTCAGTTTGAGTGGATGGATCAAAGGAACCGTTCCTTTTTCCCAGATTTTAAGTGGGGATGCAGTTCTAATTATATAGAGGTGAAGATCTACAGCACAGGTCTGGGTCTGCCCCTCCTCACTTAGCAAATCTAGGAAACACATCGGAACTAAACCCAGATTTTCTAAGCTCTCCAGTTAGCACTTTCTTTTCTTCCCCCAGCTATATTCCGGATGTGATGAGCTTCTGCATTTTGCTACATGAATATTCCTTGCTGAAGTGAGGCAGGCAGCTCCCTCCTGCTGTTGCAGAGTGCCCGTTGTATTAAAGATCTTTTACTGAACTTGTATTGCAGCAGTGCCCGGACACAGTCAGTAATTTTAGATGACTGTTTGCAGCATAAAAGCAAAATATTTATTTCAGGTTTGCTTGAATATTTATTGTCATTGTTATTTTAAATAAGAAAAGCAATTTGCTTTGGTTTTTGTGTTTCCTCTCTGTTGCCTCTTGCTTCATAGTAGCCTTTCTCCTCACCAAGCAGCCAGCTCATTTCCCTGTATTTTTTTAATGTCTTTTTGGTGTCTGCAGGATGATTTTTGCATGTTTGCAAGCCCAGTGACTTTTAGATAAGTGGTTGTGAGGGCCAATGTGGAAGCAAAGAAGTTGTTATTCCATGCTACATCTGTTTCCTGTGCAAGGATTGCTGGAATTGTCTTAATTTTAATATTGAAGTGTCCTTTTAAAACACTTGCCATGCTGTTTACCTGTAGTTCATAATGCCTTAGTTTACTGAAAGTGGAAAGACTTAAAATTCAGTTTTATGGTGAAGTTTTGCAATATGACAGTGAAGTTTTTGTCAGAACCTGGATAATTCAGTTGTATTGAGGTCTTCATGACTCACCCAGTTTCTGAAGCAATTATGGCAGATTTGCTTTCAAGTGTTTTTTGGTGCTTTGATGTTTGCATCTGAATCCAACATTTTCTTTAGTTGTTTTTATAAAAAGGCAACTACAAACTCTGGCATAAAGAAACTGAAAGGAAGCTTGGCTGTTGAGAAGAGGTGTGGGTGTGGAAGAATACATAAACCTTTCAGAAATGTTTCACTTGTCACTTTTAAAGATGTGTAGTGGTATATTTGTGGTATTTATTTATTTTTTTGTCCCTCACTTAAAGGTTTTTGGCTGAATTGAAATCAGCATTGGGTTTGGGTCAATGTAGAAGAAACAGCCTTGAAGTGTATGTTGTATATGAGTATTTTAGGGTGATATGTAACATTTTAATACCTGAAGAATTGCATGAAACAACATGGAATTGCTTTACAGTTGAGGTGACAAGTAGTGGTGTTCCCTGCATTCCTAAAACAGAGGAATTATTCTATGAATTTATGTAAGAGGAAAAATAAGTACTTTTCCTGGAGTCTTCTTAGAACCTGTTTTAGATGGAGCTCTGCATGCTCTTAGCTGGCAGGGAGCATGTACCTTCAAAACAGGATGGCCAGAGGATAGCAGTGATGGATGTGTTTGCCACAGCAGGACAGAGTTCTGAATTTTCTGTAGTTTCAGATTTATTTCATCGCTTTAATTCTCCAAAGGAATAACAGGGAGTGAGAAACCACCGTAACTTCATAGGTTTGCAACCTGTTGTGTTAAACAATGAATGGTATTTGTTTTCTCTGGTAGAACTTCAACAGGAAAAGCTGCAGAGAAGGTTGTTTGGAGTTCTTGTTTTTATTTCTGAAAAGGAGGATGTGAAATAATTGCTACCTCTTTCCACTTCTCAGCTTCATGTGAACATAGAGCAGAGAGTTGCTTGGGAGTATTATGTTGCTGGAGTGTGGACAAACCTCACACTTTGGCTTGGAGGGAATCTCTGGGAGGCTGCAGGAGGACTGGCATGTGCCTTTCTTGGGACAGTAGCTGGGCAAGTCCCCTGCACCTCTGAAAAATACCAGGCCTGTGTGTACATATGTGCGTGCCTACACTGAGAAATGTCAAGCGAGAAGAGGGGAAGCATTTGGAGCTTTCTCAAAGAGAAGCTAAAATACTGACTGAAAGAAAATGATTTTGAAAAACATGAAGGAGAAATGTCCCCAGTGGTGTCCTGCTGCTTGTTGTGCCGTGCTCATGACTTTCATCTGCTGGAAACATGCTTCTCTTCCTGACATGATCTGAGTGTTGCATGATGTATTGAGATGCCAAATTAGGGGTTGATCGTTTTTTTTCCCTGGAATTGGGAAACAACAGAAAATACCAGTATGTAACTAGGTTTTGATTTTTAAAGAGGAATAACTTGTGATTAGACTTTAAGTTTTTCAGTCCTACAGCTTGCTTCTCCTTGTCTCTCTGAGCTGCAGGAAGAGCTGTAATTGTCATCGTTTAGTATACCTATATTCTCCAAGTTATTCTTCAAGCTTTAACTCTTCTTCTAAAGACTATCCACCTTGCTTGGGGAGGTGTGGTGGGTTAACCTAGGTCTGCATCCAGATGCCCACCCAGCTGCTTTCTCACTCCCTCCTCAACAGGGTGGGTGCAGAAAATGAGGTGAAAAAGCTTGTGGGTTGAGATAAAGACTAGCGATTACTGTCAGGGGTAAAACAGACTTGACCGAGGAAAATGAATTTTTATTGCCAGTTAGAATAGATTTGGATGTTTAAAACAAAGCCAAAAATTAAAACACCACCTTCTCCACATCCCACCCCTTTTTCTTAGGCTCCCTGAGAGTATGTCTCTATTGGATCCTCACTGTGCTCTGCTGGGAGAGCATCCACCCTCACCATGACCTAAAGTAAATCATTAATCATGGAGCACTGACATGCTCTTTGCAGAAACGTCAGCTGGCATTGGTTAAATAGTTTTCCCTGTGCTTGGGTCCTGTCTGCACTTCATGATCAGTCACTGGTTTTTGTGGTGTCCCATTGCACAGCAAGGTTCAGCCCAAGGAGAAACATGTGTCTGTGTGACTCAAACATGGTGGTATTTTCTGTCCCGCATGCATTGTCTTTAAAATTTGATTTTTGTGGTAATTAACCTCCCCCATAGCCTGTGCCAAGTGCTGTGGCTTGTGATGGACAGAGAAAGCGTTGGACGTATGTGCCCTTTATGGGAAATAGTGGGCAGCATTTTTAGGGCTTACCAGCAAAAGAAAACTGTGTTTTTTGTGTTTGTCTTGTCCAACGTACAGAGCTGAGAGCTCTTAATTACAATGGGCCTTTCAGGCTCTGCATGAGATGCACACTTTGTTTCCTGCTGCCTATGTCTAGTTATAATGCAGGTCCTTATGTCTGAAGTCAGTGCAGCTGCTGGCTGAGGAACAGGAGCTTCAGCTGAAGGGATGCCTTGTCTAGGGGTGCTTGTTTGCGAAGGGTGGTGATGACAGTTTGGATGTTCCTGTAGATGGTCTCATCCAAGGTTCTCAGTGCAGTGAATTCCCACTGAGCTCAGTTGTGTTCCTGCAGGAATCTGCTGTGTCTTATGTTCTCCAGCTTTGATCCAAAGAGCGGTTCTTTGGCTTTAAGTTTGTATTTTTGTTATCACAAGATGATGCCAAAACCATGTGGCTGCTTGAGCCCTTAGGTCACAGTGCTATGATGGTAGTCTGAGTTGGGTTTTGTTTTCTGTTCTCTGTCTGCAATCTGGGATATTTAATACTATTAAAAATTGTAAATCAGGGGAGCTGCTTTGGGTTACTGGAAAGCTTTCTCATAGTCTTTGGGATTGAAACCTGCCAACTTCAGAGAACTCAAGAGCAAAGGCTGAAAGTATTCAAGTATTCCATGGAGCTAGATATCTGTTCACTTCCATGAGTTAATTTGCTCAACGGAGGCCACTTCTGCATTGACAAATCACTCTGAATGAATGGATTCCAAAATCAGCTTGGGAGTTATTTGATGGCTATTGAAGTTAAGCCACACTAGCAAACCATGTGCTAGAGGCACAGCTTTGTGATTTTGCTGTGTCATTTGGCACAACTACACCAGCTTTCTCAGGTGCTGGCCCTGTACAGAAGTTCAGTGTTTTCCATGGATTATGATGCATCAAGGTTGATGTGTGCACTTAATCTCAGTTCTCACTCTTTCTTACCAAGAAGACAAAAGTTCCAAACTTATTGCTCTTTCTTGTGGAAGCATTTGAGGCTTATGGTGTAGCCTCTTGTAGCTGAGATGGCATTTATTGATTTGAATCATTCAGCTTAATTCAATGCTGGACAAGCTTTTTGCCAGATTTTTTTTTTTCTTATTTAAATAGATCCCTAATGAATTACTGTACTTGTATATAATGACTCATGGGAAATACTGGATGCAGCCTCTAGAATGAGTTCTGTGTGTTTTCAAATTGCAAACTTTTGAAGTATATCTCTGAACAGTGCTCAAGGTCTCTTGTTAATAGACTGCATCTTTTGTATTTTGTGGGCAGGTATCCAGTGAGCAATGGATTAGCAGGGTAATCTGGATGCAAAGTTCTCTCTGGGATTCGGTGTAAGGTCGTATGGTCTCATGTCTGGAAGATTCTTCCCCGACTCTCCTGTAATGTTCCAGCTCAATACTTCTGTGTCCCCGTCTTCAAAATTACTTGCTTTGAGAAGGCATTACATTTTGGGGGAGTAGTTGGCCAAAATGAACAAAAACGTTCTGCAAATGGCTTGTGGCAAAGTGTGATCTTCTGGTTTAACTCACCAGGCCTTTTGACATGAATGGAGTGTGTCTGGTTACTCCAGTACTTGTACTTAAGTACTGATGTTACTGTCGAACTTGATCAAATCTTTATGGAATTGTGTTAGGCATCACACTGAGGCTTTAAGGTATGGAATCCTTGAGAGATACACAGATATTTGCTACACTGGAAGTGCAATTGAAGCTAAAAAGACCTTTGCTTTCTCCTTTATTTGCCCCCTATGGTGCACAGTGTATAGATTCAGACACTTCCAATTTGATTCTCAGCATCCTGATTGTGCTCAGAACTCTTGGTATCCAGACAGCGTCACAAAATATTAAGTTCATGGAGTGTTTCCAGGAGTCTGTGTCACTGTGTATTTCCCTGACCTCTCCCTTGCCCCTGCTGCTCAAGCAAGTGAGAGATGAAATGCTGGGGGAAGAGCAATTTGATTCCTCTGAGCCAACACTGACGAGGCAGGTTCTGTTGATGGTGGCATCTTGGCAGGAACAGAGGAACTTTCCTGCCACATGTGGGTAATGTTTCTAAGCCAAGCTCTTACTTTGCAGTTGGCTGTCCAGACCTGTCATGTCCAAACTGGCTCCCTTTATCAGTCAAGACTAATATTTGTGCCCAGAGAAATCTAGTTTTATTTGCATTTGGACACAGCGACAAGTGGCAGATTTGGGAGAGGATGGTTTAGCCCATGGGGTAATGCTTGCTGGTTGAGGAACAACTACTATTTGTATTTTCTGGTGAAGATGCAGATCAGGTTCATTTCCTGGCTTTGTTGTGGACATCTCCAGGCCTTCTTTGGGCTTTTTCTCCCTATCAGCAAAGTGCTAGCTGTGGTATTGTCTGGTTCCATGGCATCCTGTGGTCTAGGATTATGAGCACTGAGCTGCTCCAGTGATGGTAACTGGAATGAAAGAGATACCTAGGCTTGGACCCTGAACCAGATCTCTATCAGTTATCATAATAAGCTGAGCTAAATTAATTAATGGGATGGTAATTTTGTGTTATCCTAGCTGTGATTATGCTTCCTATGATGCAGCCTCATTGACAGCTGAATGGTATCCCTTCTTCCTTCACATCTGCCTCAAACCTCAGGGTTGAAAAATTTAGCCCTTTGCTGTTTGAGGCTTCACTGGAAAAGACTCCTTGGGATTGCTTCACCTGCTCTTTGGTAGTGATGGATTTTAAAAGAGCCTAAGGGTGTTATTTTTAAAGATGCTTTCTGAGCAATACTCTCATTGACAGAAGTGACTTATTTTAAGTGTCTCTTTGTAAATGGCAGTCTTGTTCCAAAGCCACTAAAGTGCTTTTGAAAAATCTCCTTCCCTATTACTGACTGCAGTGGACTGCTTTAGTGGTGTCTAGCTTCCTTTAAAGCAGGGCAAAATCAGAGTCTTAAATGTTGTGTGCCTGGCTAATAAACTGTATTGTAATTAGTACCTTGGGGAGGCAGGAACTAGGGAAAAACCAAGTATAAAGAGAATTAACTTCATGTAGAAGCTGTCTGCAAAGGATGAGTGAAGAACTGGAAGGAGATGAAAAAACGGAATTTTAAATGGCTGCGGAGGTTGAGAGAAACCAGATTGGGAAAAGTACAAGGAGAGAAGAGAGAGTGCTCATGTTGGTTGCAGTAACCATTGATTGGCAAATGCCTCTGACTTTGTGTTGAACATTGACTGCAAAACCATTCCCATTCTGCAATGCCTGAATGCTGGATTCCTCCCAGAATTTGATGTGCCCCTGCTATAGGAGCAGTGGAACCCGTATGGGAACCCCTCTCCTGTTGTGCTTTTGCTCACGTCAGACTCTGGTAGGTAAGCGGAAGAGGTGGGGACTTCTGTTTTCCTTGCATGTGCTTATTGAAGTTTTGCAGGGTCTGGTGATTCTGCAGTGAATAGATTTAAGATCACCTTCAAGCCCTGACTTGTTTGTTTGCACCATGGCCCCCCCCACCCCGTGCTCACCTCCCAGCCTGCCCCGTTCCTTAGTGGGATGTTTGGCAGCAGCCAGCACGCGGCTCCTGTTCGTACCCTTGGCTTTGCACAGAGATGATGTGAAAGGAGAAATGAGTTGTTTGTGAACAGCTTTGTAGGAGGGTGTTACTTAGCAAATAAGCAGGATGACACGGACAGCTCTTGTGTGGGCTGCAGAGTGTGAGGTGGGACTAAGCAAAGCAGCACGTGTGGCTTTGGGATAAGCTTGGGGTGTTGCTAGTTAGGTGCTAGAGACCCCAATTCCACCTGTAGAGGTTTACAGTAATTTGGTATTTCTTTTATGAGTTGTTACAAAGTGCTGTGGACTGCCAGTACAGTGTGGCCATTTTGTTGGTTCCCTTTTAAATGGCTTCCTTCCTCCCAAGGTTTACTAAATTAAAGCATTTCATATAGTAGTTGAGGAGAAAAGCCTCAAACTCTTCCCTAAGCCGAGTTTCCATTTGCTTTAGCCAGGCATCCTTGCTGTTGGGTAGGGAGTGGAGTAGGAGAGATATCAGCAGAGCCAGAGCAGATGAAGAGAAAAGTAGTAGGACTTGTCAGAAAACCTCCTCTCTCAGTATATAGCCTTTATATAATCACCCTTGTCCTCCAACCGTGAAAACTGAATTCAGCTTCCTTCAAAGCATTTATTAATGCTGCCTCAGAGTGTCCTGCCTTTGTCACTTCTGCCCTGGTTCATGCCTGGCAGCTGGGAATGCTTCTGCAACCAGCTCCACAGGCCTTGCTTCTTCATCTGCATTCTGGCATAATTTGGATGCAAACCTTAGCCCCGAGTTCAGATCTTGATTGTAAATTAAGACAACCTGTCATGCAAAGGGCTTCATGTTTTCTCATCAGGCTTGTATTATGGTTTCTTCTGTGGTAAGTCACTCTGTTTATAGTAGAAAGCCTTCTCTGCAGGCATGGAAGTGTTGAGTTAGGAAGTGTTTTATTAGATAAACAAGCAAACTTGCATTCAGTTGTGGAGGTGGAGAAGTGAGGGTGTTGCAATGTGACAGCTTGGGATCCCGCCTCTCCAGTGGTAGTACTTAGTCCATATGATAGTATATATATCCATATGATAGTATTTTTCCTGTTAAGTGTCTTCCAGAGACATGAGTTTCATTTCCTCCACTTCACTGGAATCCAGTGTGATGGTGCCCAGTTTGCAGAGTACTGGACCCGTGTGTGAATTTTGCTGCCAGTTTTGTATATGGCCAAGAGTACTGCAGGAGCCTATGTTTGAATTACACACAGTTTAAATTCCTCTTCATCTGGCTTTGTACAGCTACTTGCTGGCCACGGGAAAAAAACGAGATCCATCTCTGAACATGTCAGCGATGCTCCAGCAGCTTTCCCTGGGCTGTTTACTTTGACAGAGCTGAGTGGCTGCCCCTGCTCACCAACCCCGGCTGCTGAGCACTTATTCCACATGGAATTCTTCATCCTCCAGGTTTGAAATGTGCCGGCAGCACCGTTCTGTGCTATGGTTTTCAAAGCACACAAACACTCAGCTAACAGGGTTGAGGGTTGTACTTCTTTGCATGCTTATGCGTTACTTGGCTGCCAGTGAAAATGACATAACATTTAAAAATAAGTAAGGATTCAAACATCCACTGGCTTCATTGTTTGTGTGCTACTCAAGAAAAGTGTAGGCTAGAAATGGATTCTGGCACTGGGTGTTTTTATGTAGATACCTTGTCAGAGACTAAAATGTCACCTGCCTTCACACAGTGAGGTAGATGTTGAACAGGAGACTCGGAGGCAGAAAGCTTGCGTGGACACCAAGTCTGCAGATGTGATTATATCGCTGTAGGTTGGGACTTCAAAAGGTTAAAAAAAATGTAGATTTTGGCCATGGTGTGTATCTTTCAAAGCAACAGAAAAAGCCTTTCAGGTTGTTCTAGGCAGTTCAGTGTGGCCTGGTGCTCTGTACTTGGATCTGCTTTGAGCTGTTGGTGACTCACGCTGACTTTCTGTGATGAATGTGAGGGGGTAGCTGCAAATGACACCCCAGTGATCTTTTTGTTCACACCCCTCTAAATGGGGCAGTGCTCATTCTCTTCCTCAGAGCAGCCGGGAAAGGGGGTCAGTCCACTGGGAAAGGGGGTCAGTCCACTGTGTCCCGTGCATGATCCTTAGGAAGCAAATGAGGAAGGTATTGATAGTCCCACTGCTGTTTGCTGCAATGAGTGCCTGGATGAGAGGTTAGGTTTTTATGTAGCATAGTTGGTCAGTATGGATCCCAGTTTCACTAGAGTAGTGGAAAAAACACATTTAACTTTCAGAGGCATGTGACATTTTTCTGTTTTAAGCTATTTTGAAGCAAACTGTGGCTTTGCATTGATGTATCAGCTCCTGACCGAACAGGATATCTTCTATGGGTGTTGAGTACTCTTTGCTTTGTTTGCAACGTGCAGCAGCATGTGGCATTGCTGTGTTTGTGGCATAGCTGTGAAATCCTGCAAAGGGTTGCCTAAGTGCACTTGATTTGTGCCCTGCGTTGGCTGAGGGCCAGTGGCACAGGATGCTGTGGCTCCCAAAATGTGGGGAGGAGATGCACAGTGGTTTGCAAGAGGTGGCAGAAAAGTTTTCTGTGCAATGCTGGAGAGAAGAGGTTGCCAGAAGTGTATGTTTTGCCTCAACTGGGAATGTGATGTGCTGTTTCTCTTGCTGCATGGTGCAAAACTCTTTCTTCTCAGGCCTCTGAAAATCCTAACTTTGAATGTGTGCTTAATTTGGACTGTGTCAGTAACCTCAGAGCTGGTCACTAGAATATAAAATTAATTTTTCACACCAGTGAGGCAGAGATGCGAGCTGCAAACTCCTCGTGGCAGCAGTACAGTAACTTGCAGATTTTTGAGTGCTGGCCTAGAAACAGCACAGGCACATGCAGCAACAGCCAAGTTAATAACACCCTACTTTCAGTAGTGGTTCAGCTGCAGCATCTATTATCCCTGTCATGTGAATGCAAATTTCTATGCAGAGATGATTTCCAGACCTTGAGCAGAGCCAGCTTGGGTGTGTTCGTATCACCACCCTTTTTTTTGCTTTTTGCTTTCCCTTATTCGTGTCCCCAAAGCCAGCACGGGTGTTGGCACCTGCGGTGAGAGCAAATTTTAAGTTTCCACTGACTTTACTGGACCAGGAATGTTGTTCAAAGAAACAATCAGCAGCCTGAGACAAGAGGTCCCTGGGGCTGGGCAAAGGACATTAAGCTTATTTCCCTGCTCCCCACCATCTGATGGGGCAGGAGTGGGCAAAATGCCAAGGAAACTGTCTGCATTTTAAAAAAGTGATCATCTCAATGCTGGAATTGCGGAGCAGAAAAACATCAGAGCAGAGGATCAGCATCGTTCCCTTGGGCTTGAAACCAGAGCCTGGTGGCTGTGCTGTCAGCTGAGAGGGTGGGTGGGAAGGAGAACGGAGCCCATGGGTACCAGCTCTATGGGGAGGAGAGTTTGCCTCCAGCTACAAGATGCCATTTGCTCTGTCCCACGTGGCTGCTGGAAGAGAGGAGGAGGTGACATCTGAAGAAGTGGGTGGAGATGTGTGGAAGCAGTGGTGTTGTTTCTGGCATGGTCACTTTGGCTCTTCAAGGAATCTTGTGTTTCCTGGCTCCGTAATGGAGGCAGTGGGAGATGGTTTGCGTTTGTTTTCCTTTGGGAACATAGTTGCCAGGCAATTATTTTACACCCTGTAGCAGTACAGACATGTCTCTTCAAGTCCAGTCTATTACCACATAACTGAGAAAATGTATTTTACATTAAAAAGAAGCCTTTTAAAATAGCCCTTCAGGCATAAAGTCAATGTGTTTTCTATATATAACCCTGTATTATTAATACAATGAACTTATCTGTAGACTCTGTGGGTGAATATGACTTGATCATTGGAGATACGAACAATATGATATTCATTTTCAATGCATTGTGTCTCTGTCTCCATAATGGTGCTCCCGGCCTTCAGTTCCTTTTTTTAGTGATAAAGTGGAGCAATAGTGTGAAACAGGTCTGTGGATTGTATTTTTGCTGAGCATTAATATAAAATAAACAGCCTATAGAGAAAACAAATTTACCTTGGTTCAGAAATGCCAAGATCTGTAGATTTGGGACAGACAGGAATGATGAATGTGAGCATGTATTATTGAAATAAGTCCAGAATGGCATGGTATAAGCTTCTGTAGATTTAGTTACAGGATGTACAATATAAGTTGCTTTGGCTGGAAAATTTTAAGGTGGTGATTGATTTCTTTTTTTTTTCCATTTTGATGTGGGTCATTTATCACTGTGTGTGTTATGTGAGATATTTTCCTTTCTCAATCATTGAAGAGTGTTTTAGGGTGGTGATAGGAGCCCCCTTTAGCCCAGACCTTTTTGAAGTTAGTCTCTGAAGTCATCTGATACAAATGCATGTGTGCAGCCTGCTGTGGCTTGGTAAGAAGAGGAGACAGTGCAATCATGGTATAAGTTTTAATTACCTCTTGTTATTGTATGTTACAGTGTGTTCACATAAAGGCAGAAGGCTGACTTACATGATCTTTCTAGATCCCCAGCCTGCTTTCTGCATGAAAAAGGTGTGCAGGTACCCAAACCAGTTTAGTTTGTGGTGGTCCAGTTGACTGCTCTGGTGTAGAACTAACCTGGAGGGAGGAGCATGAACTCATGCAGTAACAACAGCTTCACAGTCCTGCTGATGTCTCTGATGCCATAGCTAAATCTAGTGGAGCTGCTCTTAAAAATTGGGTGGGAGATGTCTGGAGTGGGTGAAATGGGAATCATGGAAAAAGGCAGCGAGGCTGGCAGGACTGAGGGGTGTACAGTGCTGCAGGTGAAGTACTTGCTGGTCAGAGCCCCACGAACCTGCAGGACAGACATAAGGACCTAAAGGTATCAGGGTACAGCTGTCTTTAGCACAGGTGCATTCCCATAGGAAGCCGTAGCTTCAGTGCTGGCCCCATTATCGTGGGTTCTGGCATTTGGCATGATTCCAAGGCTGGCCCTGCCTCTGTCCTTGTGCCTGCTGTGGACTTGTCTGGTCCCATGGGTGGTTTCACACCGCTGACTTCTTGGGCTCAGACCACATGTCTCTGCCGTATCTTGTCTGCATGAGTTCTGCTGGATGTTGTACTGGCTTCCTGGTACCGTTTTGATCTTAGGTTAGAAGCTTTTTTAAACTAAATATCCTCTCAATCAATTCTTTCCATCTGTGGCAAAACAGCTGTGTAGGTTGACAGGAGCTGGGAAACAGCAGCTTCACAGCTAATAACATGTGCTCCCGGTGTTTCCCACTGCGTTGTAGCAGGAGGTTGTCCATCTGAAGCCGCTGTGCTGCCACACCACTCCATTCCCTGCATCCCTGCTATTAAATCAGCATCCACAAGGGCTGTGCTCTTGAATGATCAACCTGGTCTCAGCACCCAGGGACTCTATATAATCCTTACAGCCTTTTCACATGACGTCAGTATGTTACAGGGACCTGTGTCTTTTGCAACATTTTATGTAACTCTCGATAAACAGAGTTGGTGTTTGGGAGCAGTGATGGCTGATCTGCTGGGGAGCAGGCTCATGAAAGGAAATATGGGCAGTACAGTGCTCTTTTATTTCACGGTTACAAGGGCACCAGGAGCATCCCACATGGAAACTGAAGGTATTTAGTCAGGTTCTACCTCATATGCAGGAAGTCCTATCAGGATGGGGCATAGAGGGTGAGAGAATGATGCTAGCCATGGGCAAGTGCTCATTTTGAATAAATGCAGGTAACATCTCTGCTGTGCTAATGCTGATTTTGTAGTTGGTCTTTGTAAGGTCAGAGCCAATGTCATAGTAGAAATTTGGGCTGTGCTCCCTGGGCTGCAGCCACCCTGAATGTAATGCGGTTGTGTTCCTGTTGTTCTCTGGATAAAAATCTGCATGTTGACAGTTTATTATTTCCCAGCCCTATTTTTATTTTGGGATTTAGGTGTTGGTTTTTTTTTCCCCCACTGTGACTCGTCAGTGTTTTGAGGCTACTCTCCTGATGCTGGTCTCAGCACTTTGTACTTAGATGCTCTTTCTCTCTGGATACTCAAGGATGGTATGATGGATTTGTTCTTTCACCATACCCTCCTGCTCCTCATAACCCACTTGGTAAAGGAAGAGCTGGTACCACTGGGTAGAAGTGCTGCAGTCAGAAGGAGCAAACTGGGAAATGCAGTGTGGTCTGGCCAAAAGATTAAGGACAACTCCCAGCTTTTATCAGGAGGGTTGGAGTTTGCTTTGTGTTGTCATCCTCCGCCTCCTCCTTTTATTTCAGGCTCTTCACCAAAGTAAAGCAAGAAAGTGCTAGGGGATGGTGAGACTCTTTTCCCCTATTTTGAGTGGTTTAGGTTTTGTAAAAAGGAAAGAACTACTGATGTCCCACTGAAATAACAACAGAATGAGAATTGGGACTCTGGTTTTAGTTCCCAGGTTTGTCACCAATTTACTGTCTCTGTCACTGTGAATTGCCCTTAAAAATGGTGCAGTATTTTTATCTGGAATCCAGCTGTCCAGAATCTGACCCTTCTGAGGCCTGGCACCTACGTGTTTCTAAACACTATCCCACTTTCTGGCCGCTTATATATATGTATGGTAAAAGCCTAAAATTTGGCAGCCAGGTCGAAATGTGGGAGACATCCAAAGCTAGTTAATACCAGTTGGCCTTGGGAAATCACTTCTGTTGGCTTTCAGTCTTCCAGCCTAAATTATTCCATCAGAAATTAATTTTGTTTACTGTACTTGTCTCATTAATAGTTGGCTCTCTACCTCAGTTTACACAGCTGTAATGAGTACTCATGAGTTTCCTATCTAGGTACAGCTCAGAAATGAGCACCACAGACATGATTTTGCATGGTCAGAGTTACATATTCATCTTGGAGAGATTCCCCATTCTGCCAAAATTGGTGTTCATGGGACCCTAGCTATAGCTGAGTTCCTCTAGGGATGTACTGGAGGCAGTAGCATAAAGGAGGGTTCCTCTTGGCAGGGCTTTGCATTGCTTAAAGTTTGGTGTTTGCTGTGTGCTGTTCAGGCCAGAAGTCCCACCAGTCTGACTGCACCACCATTAGATCATACCTTGCAGTAAAAGCAGTCCTGTGTTTTGGGTGATAAATCCTTACCCACAGCAAAGGGTCTGGAACTGGATGATCTTTAAGGTCCCTTTCAAACCAGATCATTCTGTGGGCCTGGTGGGACTGCCTGAGGCAGTAGGATGTTGTGTGTATCCCTCCTCCTTGGTGTGCCTTGCTTTGAAAATACCAACCCAGTGTTTTCTAGCAGTGTCCATCCCCACCTGCTCTGCTCTGCCACAGCTCCCATGGAGTTGTGGGAGCAGCAATGTCCCTGTTATAGGTGTGAGCTCGAGCACAGCTGAGGTGGCTGGAGCAGGGACAGGCTGTGCTGTGCCCTTGTGCAGAGAATATCGTTTTCCCCCATGAATCACAGAGCTGTTTCATCCCAACAGGGACCTGCACCTGGTGTTGCAGGTGAAGTGATGATCCCTTCTGCCTTTGACACGCACATGCTCACTTGGCTTTGGCGTGGGAAGAATTATTGCTCTTGCACTGCCTTCAGTCAGAGGGTTCAATTTTTAGTTTTTTCCTCCTTTCCTTCCTTAGTTCTTGGCTCTGCAGTGGGGGAGGATTACAGTAGTAGCATAAAATAACAGCCTGTATGAGAAGAAGGCTGAATTTTCAGAAAACATTACAACAGTCCAGTTTTGGAGATCTGACTTGGACACTTACCAGGGTCAGATTTGGGAGTTCTTGATTATGCAAAGCAGCAGAAGTGGGTTGTTTCCATTTCCCATTTTGTTGCCGACAGGGCTGTCTTTGTCCAACTGTGCCCTGGTGTACCCTAGCAGAGGCTAACTGCCCCCGGAGAAGAGCTGCTGTCAGAATACTTTAAAGTCGGTCAGACTGGCTCCTGCTTCGTGAGGTTTATCAGCAAAGATTTTCAGTGCCTCCAGTGGGAGGCTATTTTTATTCTATCCAGGGGCTACCTTCTGCTCTGAGGTCTTTTTCACATTTTTTTTGGAATAGAGAAACCTGCCTCTTTTAGGACAACCTTAAATATCTTCATCTTTTCCAGTCTGAAAAACTAGATAGTTTTTTAGTCAAGGTAAAAGTTTTTGGCATTTCTGTGATGTTCAAGATTTCTTTTTTTTTTTTTTTTTTTACTGTATAAGAGGCACACTGCCATAGACATGAGAATGCCCTGTATTTTCCCTTGAGCAGGCCTGATGGCAAGTGAGGTACCTAATGGTTCATCCTTCATGCTCTGATCAGTGCTATGACTGTTGCAGAAAATCCACATTGTGTTTCATTGCACCATGTAATCAAGATTGGAAGAACTCTCAAGAGATGATCTGGTTCATTTTCCTGTCCTATGGCAAGATCAGTCATATCTGTGTCTTTCCTGACAGATGCTGGTCTGTGTTCTTTTAAAGGCCTCTGCAGCTTCTCCAGGCAGCATGTTTCAGTGCCTCAGAATCCTTACCAGTAAAAACCTCCCCACCTTGTATTTAACTGGAATCATCTCTACTGCAGTTTAAACTTGTCACTTCTTGTCCTGTCCATTTGAATTCAAAGAACAGGTCATTCCTTTTTGCAGTAATGTTAAATATTTGAAGACTATTCATGTGGTTCTCTCTTCTTAATGTTAAATAACCCGTATTTGTTAAATCATCTCTTCTTCATGGTGGATTTAAATCTTCTATGTAAACCTTAATTGGCCTGTCTTCTCAAAAATACTCTGTGACGATTCCAGTCATTAACTAATCCACAAACAGTTTAAACCCTTTGATCAGTATTTTATTTATATACTTTAGTAGCAACTTTCTGTGCCAGCCAAACTGCCTATTTGTACGTCACTGTCTCCAGCTGACTTGTGCTGGTGTGCAAACAAAGTATCCACAGGGTTGTCTGTTGCTCCCTAACTGCAATTCTATCCAAAGGGAAGGTTGAGTGCCCGGCATGATGTGAGGCATGGTGTGGTTTGTGCCTTGATTCTGTGGGCCAGTGCACTGTGAAGGTTGTGCCTTCAAATAGAAAGCGAGCCCAAAGAAAGACTAACCAATCACGGAGTCGGGGGTGTCTGCAGGCATTCAAAATATACATTGATGGATGCAGGAATTTGGAAATGGACACGTGCTCAGACAGGTGGTAGGCTGGGAAATGTCACTTGGTATTAGGACCTTCTGATGTGGCTGTATTTGAATAGTCAGGTCATGCTTGGAGGTCAGCTACTATACTGTGATTTGGATGCCCTTGATGTGTATGTTTTCAGCTCCAAGGAAGAGTCAAGGAAATTTACACTTAGCAGTACATATGGGGAGGGCAGAAGGCAGGTCATATTCCCTTTCAGTAATTTTCTCTGGATTTCTCTGTTGTAGGTGAGTGTTTTAACCACCTTGGAGCGGCGATTCAACCTTCAGAGTGCTGACGTGGGCGTCATTGCCAGCAGCTTCGAGATTGGCAACCTGGCCCTCATCCTCTTTGTGAGCTACTTCGGAGCCCGAGGACACCGGCCACGCTTAATAGGATGTGGAGGGATAGTCATGGCCTTGGGTGCCCTCCTTTCCGCGTTGCCTGAATTTCTGACCCACCAGTACGAATATGAGTCAGGAGAAATACGCTGGGGGGCTGAAGGGAGGGATGTGTGTGCTGTCAACGGGTCCTCCAGCGATGAGGGACCAGACCCGGACCTTATCTGCAGGAATAGAACTGCTACCAACATGATGTACTTGCTGCTCATTGGAGCACAGGTCCTCCTGGGCATTGGTGCTACCCCTGTCCAGCCCCTGGGAGTTTCCTACATCGACGACCACGTGAGGCGGAAAGATTCCTCCCTGTACATAGGTAAGGCTCTCTGAGCTTCTCACTGAAGGCTTTCCCTGTGCACTGGCATCTTGCTCTTGTTGCTGTTTGATGCCAGTGGAAGGGATGACTCAAGGTCTCTTCTCCATGTGCTGCTGTGCTTGTGAAGGCAACTTGGCCTAGGGCCCTATATTAAGCAGCAGGGAAATATACTGGTGTTTGCTCATTTTGTAGCAATGGTAAAGGTTGATGGTCATGGTGATTATTACTGGATGGTTAGGAAGATGCTTACTCCTGCTGTTGTGATTGCCCGGATTGCTTTAAATTCAGATATTGGTGACTTAACTGTTGAATTTTGGCTGAAAAATTTTCAAGTGGTATGTGTGATGATGATTGAGGTGGGTTACTCCTCCCCTTCCCCCCCAAGATACCCTGGTTCTGTTCCTGTTTCAAAGCATATGTCTGAGTGATCACTGCAATATAAGGAGACTGAGAGAACACGCATGTCTTGTCACTCCCACTGTCACATTTTAGCAAGGAAGTGCCTGTTAAGGATCAAGTACTGTGACCCAGGATGCTGTGGCGGGACCCCTGATAATGTGATCCCTGTAATGGAATGGGATGCAGAAGTTTGTGAGGTCTATTTTGAGATACAATGAGCCTGAAGTAGAACTCAAGTTTCTGGTGATCACGTTGCAAAATTCTTTCAGATGGTTAAGCTATGAAATTTGGCTTTGGTTGCCCAATGAAATATCTCTGTTATTGGGGTAAAGTGCTTGTGGGTTTCAGCAGTTGTTCCCCCTCCCAGCAGGTTTAAAGAGGATGCTGTGGGTGAAGTTGTTCTTTAAAAAAACCTGCCAGCTTGGCTCATTCTTCTTTCTGAAGGACTTGTCAGTAGATAAATTGCTCCAATGCAACAAATCCATGAAGTGTGTCCTGCCATTAATGAGACCCTTCTGCACTTGTTAACATAGTTTCTAGTAACCAAAACTGTGCACTTGTCCCATCATCACTGTCTTGACGTGACTTTTGACTTAATGGATGATCCCATTACTCTTTGGGGTTTTTTCCAAAGACATTTGTAGCAAGTTCCCAAGCATAACTGAATGCAGCTGGGAGTGGCCATCGACAGCAAAACTGAACTGTTGACTTTGGGTGAAGTTCAGTGTCTTGGGATGGGGCAGAAGCCTATTGGAAAGCCTATTGCTATGGTATTCCTGGATGTACTGCTACTTTACCTCAAGAGGTTCATCTCCCTATTCAAAGTGTGTCCATGTTTTTCTGTAACTGGCCATAAAATCATAGTATTTCATCACTGAGCCTTGTCCTTGGATCATTATTCACCTTCACTTGGTTCTGTAAGTGCTCGTGAGGGATCCACTGGATAAAAAAGGGTGATATATAAAATACAAGAACCCAAAGGTGAATAATGAGACTAAATTCACTGGAGCAACTATGCCAACATCATAAATGATGAGCTGGAATTAAGAGTGATTCTAAGATTATCTATCTAAAGATTATCTATTATAAATAACTATATAGAGAAGCAGCAACTTCTTTCAGTCTGTTCCATGGGCATTTTTAAGCAATACTTCATGTCTGAGAACAGGCTGCAGGAGGGTGCATGGGAGGAGGATTAGGAAGAGTGATTCTTTTTGTTCCTGAGATACATTCATCTTGTATGCTAAAATAACATCTTTAAAGCTGGCAGTTCAACTGTAGCTGGGAAAATACTGCCAGAAAATGATTTCTGCTTACTATATGCTGCTTTATTATTTTTCCTGCAGAGATATGTTTCTGATCATGTTCCTTTCTACAGGTAGAGTTAAAAAAAAAAAAAAAAGAAAACAAGCATTTTTGGGTTGTTTGCTTTCTGGCTTTAGCTATCAAAATCATAATCTGAATTTCTACATATGAATTATGGATTGCATAAGAGTGGATGTGTGTGCACACTCAACCAGCAATGAGGTTTAATATCTGCCCTGTCCTAACCTATCTGTCACAAGTAGAGTTTCAGATATTGGATGATTAATTCTTACATCAACCCGCAGTCAATTTGGCTAGTGAAAATAAAAGCTAACAGGAAAAAATCTATTCCACAAATGAATATAAATGGAGAAGAAAGTAATGGAAATGTCATCTTACGTTTGTGGATACTTGAGAGGAGGTCAAATTCCTCAGTTTAAGTGTTGTTTGAGAATTATTTGATCAGATTTGTCTTTAACTGATTATTTTTGTTGGTGTCATCAATGCAGTTTTCAGTGGCCTTAGCAGAAAGCTGGCTGAGCATCTTACCCACTTCATTCTGCTCTGTTTCGCAGAGGAAGTAACTGCAGAGTGGATACTGTCACTGTGCTATATTTATATCAGTTTGCTTTCTCATAATAGCACACCCACTCAGTGGGGGCTACACTGTGTGTGACCAGATAAAATGTTTTTGAGTAAGTTCCCGCAGTTGAAATTAGGAGCAAATCTGGCATAGATTGTTCTCTCAGGATAAAAACTTATTAATAGGAGTGATAACAGTCTGACTGCACTTTCTGTAATGGCTGGTTGTGGCTGAGAAATGATTGGATTGACCAGTTCGCGCTGTCTTTATTTCATTGCTTATATCAAGTACCTACGTGCTGCACTGGGCTGTATTGTGGCTGGGAGGAAGAAACCTGACAGCTAAGGACTTGTCATTGTTCACCTCGACAACAAAAACCCTTGTGTCCCAAGGCAGTGGATTAGAAATAACTCTGTGCAATGAGAGGGCTTTTTTTCCTCCTTCTGATTTGTACAAGAGTTAAGTGGAGTAACAATATCTAATACAGTCACCTTGCAGTGAAATGACAATACAGGAAGGCTCCTGGTTATTAAAAAAAATCCAAACCCCAAGAACACTGCCCCCAAAACCACCTTCTTTTTGTATTAATGTGTGTGCAGACTAATGCAGATGTGACACCATATGGAATTTAAATTTATGCTTTGACTTTAATGGTTAATGCAAGTAGTAGCATCTGTGGAATATAATATTTTTCTGGCTATGAAGTCCATTAAATCTGTCATGTGGTTTCTCTGCAGTGACAAGCACACAGGAGGTTGTGGGCAGTGCACCTCTCTTGTGCATCCTTTGAGTCAGAGGCTGCTTAGACTTGTGTTCTGCCAAGGAGGTGGGGATTCATAAAGTTTCATAATTAGAGAGATGAGTGAGATATTACAGGAGGATTCCTCTGTGGCATGGGCTGCTGACTTGTAGTTTCATGTTTCTTGATCTAATAGCAGATTTTTTTTGGTGCCTGCAAAATGTTGCTTCCAAATCCAAAACATAATCTGTTGCTCTAGTAACCAGACCTAGGAAAAAGGGCTGCGTGGTGGTAACCCAGGCAAATTGAATCAGAGATGAGTACATGAAAATACTCACCAAAGGATGTTCTAAAGAGAACGCATTTGTGCTGTAACAGAGTTAGAAAGATTGTGGGACTGTGCTTGCTCTGGCTAATCATAGAATCATAGAACAGTTTGGGTTGGAAGGGACCTCAAAGATCCTCTAGCTCCAACCCTCCCTGCCTTCGGTAGGGACACCTTTCACTAGACCAGGTTGCTGTTGGAAGTTGGGAAAAATGTTCTCGTTTGGTGCTGGTTTGATTGTGTCTCTCCCAGTCTGATTTTGCATTTGAGATCTGAACTCCCATCTAGAGGTTTCCAAACGAGCAGATTAATTTTATCTGTGTATTTATTGGCATTTGGCATAAGTAACCCCTTTTAGGGGAGGAATTCATCACTCCTGCAGACTGTGCAGGGATTGTTACTGCTCCATCTTAACAAATGTCAACGAAATTTGTGGCATTGTTTATTTTAAAGGAGGAGAAGTATGTTGAAGACTACTTACTACACCCTTCTTTTCTCTACCCACTAATGACTCACTTGACATTTCCCTCTTTAGTTCATTTTCTGCTCAGTCTTGCTGAGTTTTGCTGAAATCAATGAAGAGTTTGTCATTAAGAGGGGAATCAGAGGCATAGTGGAGCTGATACAAAGGGGAAAAAAACCTGATCTGACAGTGGTTCTGTGGATTTGCTGCCTCTCAAATGAGCAAGACCTTGCAAATGTTTTCTGGTCACTGGAGTACCTGTGCTGTTCTCGGCAGTGCTTTGGGTGTTTCATTTGAGCCAGAGCAGTGATGCTAATAAGGTTCCTAGCAGTCCTGATACAGGCCTTCTGGCCTTCCTGCTGCATTTAACATTTGCTGATAAAAGTTGTTGCATCTTGTCTAGGACACAGTTACCTGTAGAGCAACATGAATAGCCTCTGGGAGCCAGTATTTGATCTGGGACAATTAAGGGCTGTATTGTACAGAGGAAGTTGCTATTATTCTGCCTCCTGTTGATGGAGGAAATTGATACTGGTGTTGGAAGGAGCACTGCCAGACTGTGGGACTCATTCAGCAGAATGCTGTGTTGATCTTTAATGCATCAGAGATTCTCTTAAAGTTTGTTGAAACTCAGTGTTAACATTGTGGACAAATACTTCACAAGGACCCACCACTTGGGACTCCTCATGGACTTGCAGAAACTGCTGTCACGTGAAGAATGACTTAAAGGAAATCCCAGAAGGGGCAAGTCTTGAGTCAAGGAGTAAATGATGAGGAGTGATGAATGCTCCTGAGTTATTGCTGTGCAAGGGTGTGCCTGAGTGCAGTGTGCTCAGGAGCAGAGAGCTGTCCTTGGCCTGTTTCATGGCAGGGTGGAGGAATGGAAAAATGGGTAGCTCAGCTCTGCTGAATGTGCCTGTTTAGCTGCTTTCTTCTATATTATCTCCCAGGCTTCTGTCTGGCCTTTTCCTTGTGTATTTTCGTTTGTCAAATGGTTGTTCCAGCTGTTACCCTTGGTGTAAGAGGACAACTCAACAGGATGGTGTGTCCTTTCCACATCTGCCCAGATGAGACTAACCCTGTAAAGGGGATAGGACCCTGCATTGGAGCCACTGGCTTTGACCTTTGTAGCAGCATGGGGTTACTTGGCATCAAATCTGTAGAAGCGCTTCTTGTTTTGTGATGACAGAGAGACTCTCACTTCTGATGCTTTCTTGCTTGCTCTAAGCACCAACTCAAGATTTGCTGCAGAGAAAGACAAACATGCCCTAGTTGGAATCTTGCTGTCTCCAGGGATAAATTTGTCCATTTGAAAAATCACTTGTGGTAGCTTATGTCAGTCAAAATGACAGCAGCCATTGTGTTTTGGAGAAGCAGAAACATTTTCTTGACTGACAAAAATTAAACCTGAGAGTTAGTATCTATGGTGGTGAGATAATAGCAAGTTATCAGCATAAGATTCTGAATTCATCAGAGTTTGAGTCAACGTTTTTTATGTGGTAACAGAGAAATAGTGCTTGGATTTCTCAGGGGGAAGCTCATGTTGATAAGCTAAGCAGTTGCTGTGAATTTTGAAACCATTCATTTACTATATATCTGGTATTGATGCACTCTAATACATGTAATGAATACTAAAAAAAAAAATCAAAAAGGAAATGGGATTTCTGATTTTATAAATATAAGCAAAAATGTGTTCAGGGGTTGCCAGTTTTGTCTGTTAACTGCTGAAAAGTCTCTTACATAGAGGACAGATGTATTTTGCTCACTCTTACCCTTTCCAAATATCTCAAATTTCTTGACATGTATGTTTGAACCTGCTTCTAAACCCTAGCAAGTGGAATAATTGTGTTTATAGCATACAGGTCATATCACCAGCTTCTTGGGGTCCTCCTTTGATATGTATTGATTGGAAGGTCTTTAGAACCTACTTGAGAGGTCTGTACAGCTCTGCCCATCCTGGCTGCTTATCCTTTCCCTCCTCACAGTGTTTCCCACATGGCTGTACTCCTTCCTTGTATGCTCATTTGTGGTCTGCAAACAGCATGAGTACTTTATTCACATTAGCCCTTCTTGCTGGAACATGCTTCTCTGAGCCCACCCACTTAAGGCTCTGCCAGCCTTGTGCATTCCTTACCCCTTTTCTGTTTAAAGCCTGCTGCTACAAAGTCTTTTGTAGTGGATCGTAGGTGACTCCTGTCTGTTGTAGTTCCTCTGTGTGCCCACTCAATACCCACAAGCTACCCGGTGAGTTTGTCCACCCCCATGTGGGCACACGCCTTGTGAGGGATGAGTGCTCCTTCCAGGGAATTGCTTTTCTCCTTGCTGGTATAGGCAGTTTTATAGGTATGTAATATTTTTAGCCTGAAGACTTGACGGAATTCTGTAATGGTTTTGTTCGGTAAATGCATCCTCCTACGGGTGATTTGGAGAGCCTTTCCTTTCTGTCACAGTCTCCCAGGGGTTGACAAAGACACGGTATTAGCGCTGAGCTCCAAGGAGTGCTGCTGCCAGTGTGAGTGCTGTGATGCCTGTTCATTACTGAAAGGTGTCTTTGCATCAGATTCACTGGGTTGTCTTCCCCGTGGACTGACTGTGATCAGATTAAATTACATGGCTTCATGCGGATATACTGGTATTAACCCACTGATCCATTGATAACCTGCAGCCTTTTATAATTATGCCCCTTTGGGAAGAGATCATTTGCTGTGTGTCAGCAGGGCTGGCTCAGTTACACATGTCCCCTTTTACAGCACTAGTGGTAATATCCTGGAAAATTAAATGGAAACACAAACAAGTGTGTAGGGTGTCTTAGAGCAGTAGCAATAATCAATTAATGGGAATAACCTTTCCCACTGCAGGCAGGAAGGCTATTGTGAAAGGCAGTAGCTGAATGGATATATTTATTCAATTAAATAGATATATGCACGAAGTCATAACTGCTGTGGGCTCCATTATTTTACAACAATTGCTCCAGTTATCTTAACCTTCTGCTAATAGCTTTTTTTTGTTATGAGCTGAGTAAATAAAGCTTGGGTCCAACACAAATGACTTTGTGTGAAAGCATACTGAAGGTAGGAGCTATTTTCATGTTACTCTGTGCTCTCTGTGTACTCTGCAGCTGATTTTTGGCTTTATTGGGATTTGCTGACTCTGATGTCTGTAAAAATCACTCTATTTGCAGAGCATGTTGGTTTCTTTCTGTAGGGTACTTAAAATAGCCATCAGCTGGGAGAGCCTAGTGAGGTCCATCATTCCTGGGGCAGCCTCTTTAGTGCAGTGCCCTTGTCATTTAAATGGCAGATATGCAGAGGACAGTCCTAAGGTTCATAAAATTAATTAAATAGATTGGAAGGTGCTGAGTTGCTTATGTCAAGAGCTGAAGGCTCTATTGTACCTTCTTGATGGCGCAAGCAGTAGAGAGCTGGTGTGTGCCAGTCTTGGCACTTCTCCTGGGAACTTGACTGAGGCTCCTCAACTCATTGCAGATAAGGAGCCTCTAGATATTTTGATCCCAGTTTGCAGGCTGGCACTGGGGACACTTGGGGCTGTGTTTAGCGTATGCCTTCCCACGCTGAGACAAGGTACAGGACCTGTACCTTGCCAGCAGGATTCAGGGCACTGGCCAGGTGTTACTTGGTTATCTGCAGGACAAGGTGCTTGTATGAGCATATAGGAGAATGCAAAAACTCTGTCACACAAACTCCTGCTTTCCCTCTTTCAAAACTGCCTCTCCTGTTGCTGGGTGAGGTGCTGGATCAAGTTTTTTTGCCCTTTGAAGATATCACTGCAGGTCTGAGCTGGTGCTGGGCAAGCTGACGCTTACACCCTTTGGGTGGCAAATAAGTGCTATTTGAGTAACCTCCTAAAAGTGTTTGTTTTTGCGAAGTCCCAAGCAGTGCCATGGCACAAACGTGTGGGTCTGTTGACACACAGGGCCTGGCAGTGCTCAGCTGCCAAAGCTGTCAATGTGGGTTTTTATCCTGCCTACTTTGCTGTGCACTGGTGACTCCATGCAGGTCACTCCCCAGTGTAGCAGCCAAAGAGCAGAGATCCATCCCTTAGGATTGTGGGGAACAGCACAGGGAGAGCTCTGTCCAGAGGCTGCGAGGGACATAGCAAATCAGGCTCTGGGTGAGACTTCCTCAAGGCTACATGTGTAACTGGCATGATGTGTCCAACAGGTGTCTGCCAGTGTGACCAGCTCATTGTATGAACCTGAGTAATTGAAAATTATCGGTGTTAACACCAGAGGAACAGCTGTGATGCAAGTCGAAGAATCATGGAATAGTTTGGGTTGGAAGGGACCTTTAGAGGTCATCTAGTCCAACCCCCTGCCATAAGCAAGAACATCTTCAAGTAGACCAGGTTGCTGAGAGCCCTATCCAGCCTTGTCTTGAATATTTCCAGGGATGGGGCAGCTACGACCTGTCTGGGCAACCTGTGCCAGTGTTTCATGACCCTCTTCATAAAACATTTCTTCCATATATCCAATCTGAATCAACCCTCTGTTAGTTTTAAACCATTATCCTTTGTCCTATCTCAACAGGCCCTGCAAGGGTGTGAGATGGCCCTGCAGTGTGAGGCTTGGGGCAAAGCTGCTGTGGGGAGACATTGATGCACTCTCACTAACTGCAAGTATCTGATTACATCTGATGGACCAGCCTGGAGGAAAAAGTGTGGCCACAAGTAATGGGTACCTTGTGAAACAAAGATAAAATTCCTTGACATGCTTTGTGGTCAACTTATAAGCCATGAGAAGAGCAAGTGGACTGGGAGTCCTCCCCTGGTGTGGTGAATTTTGAAATTTTATGAATTTATTTGCATAAATATATAAATCTAGGGTATTTCAGATAGGAACTTTGGCTTTGGACAAATGCTTCTGGCTTTGCTTTCTCAAAGTTTAGTTGTTTGGTTCAAAGTTGGTATCTGGTCCCAAAATTGTTCCTTTGAACTTTGCTCTTTTGGAAGGACTCAGTCTTCCTTCAGATTTCTTTTTGCCAAGGTACAGCCAGGTCATTAACTGTGCTGCTAATGAGGTATTTGGCTTTTCCTAAGAGGGAGACCTGCTCTCACAAAACCCCCTTTTGATTTCAGTAATAGGGATTTTGTCTGAAGGAGACTATCCAAATTTGGCCCTTTATTTACCAATTAAAATGTGAGGATTTAAATAGTTTCTTGGATAGAAGTTAACAACGTTACGTTGCTCTTTGACTTAATACCTCAGAGCACTTGAGTGCAGCCAGGACAAGACTGTCTCTGTGACAAGGTGCAGGATGTGGCTAAAGGGAGCAGATCAAAGCAATAGCTTAAATTCAGTTCAAACAGGTAGAAGAGCAAGATGCTCTGTGCTTTCCTCTCTGTGTCTCTCTGCTTACCTCACTGTTTCCCTGCGGTTTTCTGTACATTCTTGTCTTCGTTGTTAGACAAACCATTCCCAATGTAGCTGTTTGTACAAGATAGAGATAGTGCTTATTAGAGTTTGAAAGAAATAATATTAGTGGGTAAAAAAAGACAACTGGGACAACTTTGCTGTATTAGTCATTGCTGCAGAGACCAATTACCCGTGTGATGAAAGACCACCTGTATCTTGTTAGCCATCAGCTGCAACATATGGATGTCCTAATTCAATCAGACGGATCATCACAAGAATAACACTTGTTAGAGAAAGCTTTTTCTCAGCAGACAGTTATAAACTATGTGCTGGGGTTATAGACTGAAGGGGTGGTGGCATACAAGAAGTGAACTATAAAGTCCCCTGACTGTGCTGTCAAGATGTCTTGAGGTCTGATTAATGCTTTACTGGCCTCAGCAATCAGTTCCCTCTTATTTCTGTTAATTTTGGGCACATGTTGTTTTTGTGGCATAGAGGGGAGTGTATGTGTGTTCAATACTCCCCCTCCTCATTTTACATAAAAACTCACATTCCTGCAATGCAAGTGAACAGATGTTTTACTGCACTTCTGTTTTGTCTCATTGCATATCTTCACGCATGTCCTCTGTAAATGTGCTGTTCTGGTACTGGGGGGAGACAAGCATGCTGTGTTGTAGATTGTGCAGGAAGCAGCATTGCAGGAAACCAAATTATTTCCAGTAGTTCTGTGTAAGCTGTGGAGAGTTTCCCTTAGGTGCCAGAGGGTAAGAGGTTCATAGGGAGAGAGAACACCTATTTGATCAGCTGAGGCAGCTAGAAAACAGACATGTTCATGCTTGGTGGACCTTGTTCTGACCAGTGTGACTGCTCATATTCAAGAATATTTACATTTTGTTTCCCAGTTGTCATCTGATCTGGTAAAATATACTTCTTGTCCGTCCAAACCTTGCTTTGCTTCCTGTGCTGGTGAGAATTCTGTATCAAAAGGAAACAGTCTCTTCTGTAATTGTACACCACACCTCTGCTGGAGTTTAGTGCCCTGAAGGTACTTGATTTATAAGTAGTAGCAAAACTCAAGTTAAGCATGGGTTAAGCAAATACTCCTGCTCCAGGGTTATAAAACAAGTTGGCAGGAGGATGAGAATTTTTCCCAGGAATTCTGACTAGTGCCCTGCAATTGGTCTGAGAACTAAAGCATTTCACTGCATTCCTGCAAAGCAATGTATCTTCAGTGGCTGCAAACATTCCTTCCTTTTCTGTGTCAGAGGGATTACTGGTTCTGGCTTTTTGTCTGCTACCATTAGCTTGCTCCACCTCTGCAAACTATGTTTAATTTGTCTCCAAGAGCTGGATGATTAAACTGAGACCAAAACTGTCTTTGCACAGTGGAGAGAGACTATTTACAAGGGCATGTAGCGACAGGACAAGGGGGAATGTCTTCAAACAGAGAGACAGTAAGTTTAGATTAGATATTAGGATGACATTCTTTACAGTGAGGGTGGTGAGGTGCAGGAACAGGTTGCCCAGAGCAACTGTGGATGCCCCATGCCTGGAAGTATTCAAGGCCAGGTCGGATGGAACTCTGAGCAACTTGGTCTGGTGAAATATGTCCCGCTACCCATGTGGTGGGGAGAGGTTGGAACTAGATGATCTTTAAGGTCCCTTCCAACACAAATCATGCTATGATAGTGGTCAGTGAAATGCAAGAAGCGTTTTGAGGACAGACTCTACACTCTTCCATAACTCATTTTCAGGAGCCACCAGCACAGAGATGTGCATCCTGGATTTGTCCAGTCTCTTTTGAAAGCTCTCTTATGCTTATGGCCTGCACAATAGAAATAGGATCAAATTCCACAGTTCCCAATGGCTTTTCTCATCTCCTAGTTAGGCTGTGCAGTTTTTTCCCATGTTTGTTGCTTTATTGATTGGATGTCTAGAATTTTGTCTTTAAGGCTGTGAAAGTGGTGAAGTGGGCACAAAATTTCTGGAGTGCAGATATCTTAGAAGTGGAATCTGCCTGTCAAAAATCTTGCTGCTGTCAGAGGTGGCAGTCATGTCATCACCCTGGCCTTGCCTTATTCCACCACAGATAGGAGTGCTCTGGAATTCCTTGGACTGTTGAGAAAATGTACGTACTGGGATGGGGAGATAAAGCATAGGTTGGCACAGCTGGCAAAAATTAGGACAAGCCATCCCATTAGATGAAAAATACAGTCTCAAATGGGTTTTGCCAGTGTGTCAAGGACCTGTTGAAATGAAAATTTCAGATATACAAGAGAAGTGAAAATGCAACTGTGCTGCTCTCCACCATTGCTGTGTAAAATGCTCCCATGTGTAGCTCCTTGAGTTCATCTCACATTCTGCACTCCCCAAAACCATGGTAATGTGGAGACTAGAGCAGCTCGAGCGAAGCTTTCTGAATAAATTAGTCTTGCTGTCCTGTGGTTTTCCAAGTCTAAGTAAACAGATGAGACTTATTCTATGCCTTAAAATCAGCAAGTTTGGGTTTTATTAGCCCTGGAGGGGCAGTAAATTCTAGAGCTGAGCCAGAGGAGCAGATGGGGGAAGGAGGCGAGTAAGGAGGTGTAGCACTAGGCAAAGATATGCTCGAGAAAGTCCTTGCTGCTTACTGCAGCCCAGGAAGGCAATTTGAAATTGAATCTACAGTGCACCAGGGAGCTGTTGGAGGTGGCTTAGGATGGGGTAAGGATTTGGGAAATCTACTTTAGTGAAGGCTGCATTCAGCAGAGGCAAGAATAAGGATGTTGGTGAAAGGGAGGTGGAGCGTAGACGTGAGCAGCAGCATATTAAGGCTGGGTGGGCAGATATTGAAGAAACCAGAGTTAAGAGAAGAGCTCAGCCAATAGAGGAGAAACATGGTATGGGCCATCTCCATGAAGTCTACAGAAGCCTGAATCCTCACATCAAAAGACTCTATTTTTATTAAAATTCAGGCTCTTTATTTTAATCAATACCCATGGGTATCAGGTGTCTAAATTGAGTCTTGGCTAAGTGTTGCCTTTCTGAATCACAGTTGTTGCACAATTCCCAATGGCATTGCTGTGTGCCTTCTCCTAGACCACGGGACACACATGGGTCTCCATTTCCTTGCAAAGCAAGCTTGTTTTGTGAATAAACAGTGTGTTTTCATGGTGAATGTGGGTGGTGTCAGGAGTGGAAGCGAGTGTGCCAGGAGTCTTGTTCCCAAAAAGAGATCCAGTGTTTACTGAACATGCTAATTGCTGCGTCCAACCCATCATTATTTTTCTTCTGCCCATAGCATGCTGATAAAGATGCTGATAACACTTTTGTTGAGTAAAAACTTATAAGAAAAAAAAAAAAAGAGGCTCTTGAATTTCAGGCATACCACTGGCTGCTGGTTTATTCTTTGGCTGGCATTTTTTTGGAGGGATTTTTGAGACTGAAGGTGGCAAAGGAAGGAAATGCTTTTGGTTTTTTGGTTTTGTTTTTTAATGCCCCATATGGCTGTTTTATTAACTGGAAAACCTCCAACTGTGAATTGGATGATGTTACACAGCTACAGAGAAAAACTCAATCCCAGCCATTTGACAGAGAATAGTTGTGCCTCTAACCTGAGCTGTGCCTCCCCCAGCTAGGGTTAGGGGGGGAAATAAAAAGCTGCCTTTGCCCTGTTTTGCTGATCCAAGGAAAACATTGTTGCTTTTCAAGCTGGAGATGTTTTCAAACAAAATGCAAACCTTGAACAAATGAGTTGTCAGCAGGTCATCAAAGAGCACCTCTGTTTGAATTGAGCTTCTGGGAGTGACAGGTACAGCAAACCCACAAGTTTGGGGTTTTTACAATTGCAGTGGGTTTATCCACCACAAAGTAGTAGAATGGCTATATTTTCACATTATTCCCTGCTTGTGCGAGTGGGCTTTTCTACCACAGTGTGAAAGAACACACTGCAAACCAGACTTCTCTAGCAGTGATCTGCACTGTGCGTTATTCAGGCACTTCCCAAGGATTGACTCTTCATTTCTGCCCAAGGAGCATTTCTTCACATTGTCTATGGATTTTTGTCCCATCTCCCTTGCTAAGACAAATGACTTGCCATGTGTAGTGTCTCAGTTGGAGACGAGACTGAGAATTAAGAAATAGCACTTAGACGTGTTCATATTGTCTTCTGTGTGTGTATATGTTGAAGTTACAACCTGAGTTCTCTGTCCAGGAGACTTGGGAAAATGCATTTCTCAGACCTGCCTTTTGACTTGTTATCTTCTGTTGTGCAAAGCAGTGAAAAGGAGAGTTGGAACCGCAGTCTTTGTTATTAGGGTGTCTTGGTTCTTCCACAATATCCTGGAGACTTTCTGTGTCTCAGGGGGATGCAAGACAGAGAAATGGAATTTGTTTAAATGAATCCCTTTAGATTTAAGGGCTTGCTTCCCTGTCAGTTGTAAGTGTAGAAATGAGTTTTGACGTTTAGGAGTGGACCTTTCCCATTTCACATCTGCTTTTCACAGTCTTCAGAGCTGGATCCAAGACAGTGGAATCCACGCTAGCACTGTCACTTGTTGAAGTTCAGCAGATGATTCATTATTCGTCATGCCAGCTTCTCTCTGAAGCTGTGCAAGGTAGCACAGAACCGCTGTCTGTTTGCCAAAGGTGATATTTAGGACAGAATGGGCTGGGAAAAGTTCCTCAGTGGGTAGGCAGAGCCCCCTGTGCCCACCAGCAGTGACTTGGGGCAGTTGTTCCCTTTCCCTGAAGGTGCCTGTGGATGGGAGACAGCCCGCCAGAGGCAGAACAAGGAAATAAGCTCTGCTCTGGTTACAGCAGGTGGATAATATATCAGCAGGGTCCTTGCAGCCAAGGGTCTGCTGCCAGCTGGGACAGAAGCTGAGATAACCTTTGGCTGTGCTGAGGCTTCAGGAGCAGAGTCGGGGCTGTGTCACACCACATGCCACCATCTGTGCCTCTGGGGACAGTGAATGTGCTTGGATGTTTGCTGGGGTGAGGCTGGCAAACTGCTGCAGGTGAAGAACTGGAACAAAGCAGTTTTGCAGGACCTGGACCTTCTGCTTTGTGTAATCTACAGCCTTCTGAGGGAAGGTACTGGAAGGGGAACAGAAGATCCAGTATTGACCATTGAGACTTAGTGCCTCCAACCCAGGTTAGGGGCTCCTTAGTCACAACCTGTCTGTGTAGCACAAAGTGGCTTCAGTTGCCTGAAGGGACCTCTCCTTTTCTGCTGGTCACAAACTTGTTGTGGCTCTGTTGATGTCCCAAGCTATCTTGCTGCATGGGAATCAGTATCCCTTTTTCAACCAGTTGTGTTCATAACTGTTGTGTTATGGCTGAAGAAAGGGGAGATTCGGTGGTGATACTTAAATTGCTGTTATTTAACAGGCTCTTCTGTGCAGCAGGAGGAGGAACCACCTCCTCTACAGAGTTTCCCCTCTCTGGGAGAGGGGGTTCCAATCTAACCTCAAGTGACTGCACGGAGGGTCGGTGTGGCTGAATCTTCCTGCCCTATCAGCTGTGTAGGAAACAGGTGAATGTTACGGTTTAGCACCGAGTTTGTGTTTCTGGTGTCTACTTCTGCTCTTCCTTAATGAGGCTTTTGGGATTTAATTACAGTTACTACCTAACTTCAAGTCCCTGGTGTCCTTGGGTTCACAGTAGTTGAGGGAGAGACTGGCTGCTCTGGAGCCGAGCTGAGAGACTTGGGGCTCATCTCTGGAGATGCTGCTCTCCAGGAACTGCTCCTCCATCAAAGGATGCTGTCATCTACCCAAGTCTCTGGCTTTGATTTTTAATATAGGTGGCTAGAGTATCCTCCTTACACACTGACTTCAAACACAGATTGTTCAGGATTACCGCTGGATAACAGCCAAATCCCAGGCAGTAGAGACTGTTTAATCACACTCCTCTGTCTCTACTGGATTAACATAATTAATGTAAGCCCTTTTGGATGGGCGACCTGTTATTTGTCTGGTGCAGTTCTTCATTTGTGCAGTGCTGTGCATATACCCAGGATGCTCTAAAGATGGTGATGGAGGTCTAATCCCACTTGGTGACCAACTAAATCTCCATTTTCAGACAAGTTTACTGCTCCCTTCAGGGGAAGTTGTAGACTATTAAAAAAAAAAAATTAAAAAAATTCAGAATGCCAAGATTAAATCAAAGTGATCATTTCCCAAGTTACTTAAAGGGAAATTAAAGTGTTCCTTTTTACTGTTATTTTTAATGTCATTTCTCTAGGGAGCAAAAAAAGTTATTAATAAACTGAAGGTTCATCAATGCCTTATGGTCCTGACCAATTTCAAGGGTGACTCAGATCTTAATGTGCAGTGGAGATATGAGTGATTGTGCCCTTGCACACCCAGCCTAGGCACATGGGGAAGGAGCTGTGGTTTATCTTCTGCAGTTTGTGGCATCTGGAATCGTGGCAAGGAGGCAAAAAGTGTTTCGCAGACATCCCATGGGCCCAAAATTCTGTTGGCTGAGTTCCTCCCTCTGTTTTTCTGCACTTCTTATGCAGCTGGACATGATCTAAACCTCGACAGGATATGCTGGCTCCCTTTTATTTCCACTGTTTCAGAGTTTTCTATCAGCAAATTGGAAAGAGTTTATTTAAGAAAGAAAAAAAACAATAAAACAAGTCTTGCAAAAACTGAATGTACCAAGTCAAATACCTTACTTGAATATTAATTTTTGAATAGAGGAATGCCTTTAGTAGGCTTTTGGTGTAGCAGAAGAAGTGACAATATTTATTTTTTATGAAAGCCAAATTCTGCTTTAATTTTCCCCATGTAACCTTTTATATTCAGTAAAATCATGGATATAATAATTTCATAAAGAGGAAAATCAAGTTTCATCAGTTCTGGTGGATTGTTTTCCAGATCTTGGCTGTACCCATCTGTGCAGAAGGCAGAGGCTTTCTGAAGCATTCTGTAAAAAACAAATGCTTGTGTCCAAGCTCGAAAATTAGCATGAAAGTGACATTTAATATTTGGCCACGAGCTGAAAAGCCTGTTATTTTCAGTGAGGTTAAAAGGAACCTCATTTGGGCAGCTCTGGCCCGCAGGGTCACAGCGTGCCCAGGTCTTTAAAGCAGAGCTGCTGTGGGCAGTGGTCTCGCGGGCCGTGGGAACTGGCAGCATTCCTGCTGGGAGCTCTGCAGTGTCCTGGGCTGCCCTTCTCTTGTCCCACTTCCTCCACGTGCCCTTCCAGAAGCAAGGAGCCGTTTCCAGGGGGTTCACGGGGTGAAAAGACTTGCTGTAAACACGAGCTGATCATTTAACAGGCAATATGTGGTTGTATGTTGCCTCTGATTTGTATTCAGTGCTAGTAAGATGCACTCATCACCCAGTCTGTGCTCACAAGCCTTATTATAACTAATGTAGAGGCATTTTCCTGTCATTTTTCCCCCTGGAGCCACTTGGTGTAAGGACTTTAAGGTGCTGTGCAAGTCCCAAATGCCCTGTGAGGGAGCACAGAATGTGTGAGCAGAAGCAGACAGGAGCATCAGTATACCTGGACCAAAATCTCTATGCGTGTGTAGGATGGGATATCCATTGTCCAGCTGCAAGAAGCCAAATATTTTTAAGGTTCATGTGGAGCATCATTTGCAACAGAATAAATAGCTTGGAATGTCACATTTTACACAGCAGAAGTGCTTTTCTGACTTCCCAGCCCTTGGTATCTGTGACTTGCTTGAAAGTGTTGCTGACGTCTGCCCAAATGCCAATATCTTCTCAGCCATATGAACATTGATATCATGGCTTAAGCTTTAGTCTTTGAGATGTGCAGCACAGCTAAAATCAAGCTGTGTTTCCAGCACTGAGGGAGATCCTGACTTTTAACCCACTGGCTTTTTATTTATTTTCCTTCTGTGTTTGTTGTTGAATTGCAAAGACAATTTAATGCCAGGGCTTCTAAATGGGTTAGGGTTATATGATTTCTACATGATGATGTGTGTTGTATGATTTCTACATGATGATGGCAAATCTCCTTTGGGCTGTTTATACCATCTGATGCTGGTGACCTAAACAGGGCTAGGTCAGCAGGGCAGAAAGCAAAGTACTGGTGTTACATTTCCTTGCTACCTTTTCTTTACCTGTAGTAAAAAGGCAGGTCACAACAGTGCTTTATTCCTCTTAATTTTTACACTTCTTTGGCTCAGTCTTCTTTCCTTTGCAACTCCCTGCTGCCAAACCTTCTCCTTTCCATCCTGAGTGGATTTTGCATTCAGCCTTGTATCCCTTGCTGGCTTTTTTGCTGCCTTGCTGGACAGGTGCTCCTACCTAATGGTCTGGCTTTGTTTTTTTTCTGGCTGTGGATGACTAATGGGGGATGTCCCATCCCACCAGGACTGCAGGAGACCTGGTTGTGTCACAATGTCTTAGTAAGTCAGAAAGATCCAGATTCAGAAGATTAAAGCTGGTACGGATTGTTGTGGCAGAACTGGGTTGGGGGTGATTGTACCAGGTGGTTTTGCTAGGTGCCCTCTGGCAGGGAGAGGTGAGGAGCAACAGGGAGCAAGAACCCCTTCATGGTGCTCAGGTTCCATGAGAACAGTGCCCATTAACCATGGGATCTGCCAAAATGTCTGTCACCACAGCACCAACACATCTGCTGTGCTGCACCCTTTAGTCAGGGCTCTCCATGGGGGAATTTGAGCCCCTGACCTCTGAGCTCTTCTCCCGTTAGGGCCAAGCTTCTGGTAAAATAGAAGTACAATCTCAGCCCAGGTTCTAACTTTGGCTGCTGCTCTGGTGGAGCTGATCCTAGGACCAGCTCTGTGGCCTGGATCTGTCATGATGAACATCAGTGGTATCTTCAGAGGTTTGTTAGACTTTCTGCTTAAGGGCTCACACAGGCTCTGAGTGCTGAAACCATTGCAATGAGAACTGTATGGGGGTAGGAGTGGTCAGCCCGTTTTTTCCCCTGCAGAGATGCAGCTGTTGGGAGCCAGCCCTTGACACTGGGAATATGATGGAAATGATGACTGCTCCCAGTGAGAGCAGAGGGAGCTGACACCGTTCACTGCAATTTATTTCCATTTTCCCCTCTTTTGAGGGCATGGTTTAGATCTGGTGTTTTATTTCTAATGACTAAAGTACCTTTTTACCTAGTAATTAATCTCATTAAGCTCATAAGGGTTTTTAAGACTTCCTGGAAGTCTTCTGTCAACATGCTCACATGTTGTGAATGTCACTCATGGAAGGCTCCTACCTGTGATTTGTAAGTATTCAGGAATTTGGGATTTGGTGCTGACAACTATGGACCAGGTCACCCCAGGGCCCTTTGCATGCCCTGGAGGAGAGGGCAGAAATGGTCTGTGGGGTTTGGTCCTGGTGCCTGAGGTGTAATTCCCCTTCAGTCATGCAAGGAATTGTTACTGCTGTTCCTTCCCATCCCACGCACTTTGTTCAGTGTCAAACGTAAGATCTCAGAAAATGAAATTAATTTCATCTTGGTGCAGCTATTAATGTTACACACTGCGGGAAAGCTCTTTAAGGAGGCCGACGACCTTCATCCATGTGGAATAAGTGCTGAATAATGGAGAGCTTTCATATTTCCACAAAAAGAAAGTGGCTTTTTAAGTCAACTGGAGATGTTACAGATGTGGAGGAGGGGAAAAAAAATCCAAAGTGCATTAGAAATCAGTGGGCTGAGTGTGCATGAGAACAGAACAGCAGCTCCTGCTGCCTGGCAGGTGCTGCTGTTTGCAGAGGCCTCTCATGAGCATGTGAGACTGCACTGACCCATCTGAACCTGCTGCTCCTGTGGTACCTGGAGATCTTTGCAAGTCAGTGTGATCCCTTCCCAGTGTGTTCAGCCTTTCCTCCTCTCCAGCCCAGAGACCCACATGGTTTCTGCACAGCCAGCCCCTGCCCCAGGTTTTTCTCTCTCTTTCCCTGAACTGCTTCATATTATAGACTTCTCTGATGGCCTCTGGTAACCTGTGATGTGCTTCAGCCGTCTATTTAAGGGAAGAAATGCATCTTGAACAATTTATATATAGTCTGTTTTGTCTCCCCACCTGTTATTGCTTTGAGGAAACATCATGCCCTGGGAGCAAAAGTCTTGTAGTCTCCCAGTGAGGCTGTTCAAAGTGGCTGTCTATGAGAAGGATCCTTCTTCCTTACCCTGTTTGTTTTGGGGGGGTTGGCCTGAGCTTTGTCACCCTTTTGATGAACGGGGTGCTCAAAGCCTGAGCTGCTTGGGAAGAGTTTGCCAGATTCATTCCCTGCTTGCTGCATCATCAGGTAAATAATTAGAAAGATCCATTTGTGCCTCTGTGTCACCCCATGAGGTATGAGCCAGTAGGAACCTGTCACTCGAGATATTAGATGGAACTGGTAATTTTGAAGTGACTATGCAGAGGAACCAAAATCCACTGAGAAAGGATGGAAATTAAAACTCTCACCCATCCTTTTGAAGCCAGGTTACTGAATATGAGACAAGTTTGATTTGGGGATTGATTATTGGATTCAAACTTTGTGACACCATTTGGTCCTAAGCCTCTTCCCTTTTTGGCTGTATGTTGGATGGTGGGACTTGCCTTTAATCTGGGAAAAAATACAAAAGCCAACAAACAAAATGCAGTTGTGGGTTTTTTTCTGTGTGGCTTTTTGTAGTATTCTCATGCTTCTGGCAGCACAACAACAGAACAAACAGTTTCCTTAGTGCACAGTTGTGTTGAAAGAGGTCTGAGAGAATGTAATAGGCTTCCTTGAAAAGAGTTGAGTGAAGGTACAAAAAGAGGTTCTCAGCACATGAGAAGAGAAGCTGATGTTTGGGCCTTGGACAAAAGAAGCTATTAAAATTTTGGCTTCCTGACAAAGTAGCAGCAGCTACTCTGTCTTGCAATACTTGACTATCGAGCAGCATACATCCCAGTGTTTCAGAGAGCCACTTGTCAGTGTGCTGTCTTACCTGGCACAGAGGGATCTGCTGTTCCCAACCATGTGGGACTGGGTCCCACTATGATGCACCTAGAGTGGAACAGGGATGTCAGAGATTAGGAGATCCTAGATGGATTTTGGAAAATCCTAGAATTTTGCAACATTAAGAAGGTAAATAAGAGCTGTTCCTGTGACTCTGCTTGTTTGCAGCAGTAGCAGCAAAGCTGGTTTTGGCTCGATTCCCACAAGTCACTGAACTTCATTTTGCATCTGTTTCCACAATGTGCAGAAAGGAAAGGCAATAAATATTTATTGCTCTGTAGCCTGGATGCAGGTTTTATTCCTCTTGCTATTCTTCCACTGTTCCTGTGACAGTTTATCTTGTGGCTTTGGAGTGGCCCCAGCACAGGGGAAATTGAAGAAGGGCTTGCAAGAGGTTTTGAAGGGGCCCGCTGCCACCCCAAGAAACATTGTTCAATAAACCTTTATAATGTTTGTCTCCTGGAACACTATTTGCCTCTGCCTTTCCACTTTGCTGGTAATTACAAGCTCTCCTCCAGCACGTCAGATGCTAATCTGCCATTTATCATTGCATGGCTCTGCAAAGCACCTGGAAGGGTTTTCCAAGATGGGAATGCTGCACCCAGCACTCCACGTCCATCTGTGGCCCCTGCGCCCTCCGCGATGAGTCACCCTGATCACGCTCCTTAAAACCCCTCCCTTGGAGAAGTTTAAGGAGAGTGGAGAAAAACTTTATGTTTTATTGCTTAGATAATGAGTCATTCCTATGAAAGTCATGGTGCATTATCAGCATCAGCATTTCTCAGGAGGGAAGACCAAGAGAAGTCAGGCTTCTCATGCAGTATTGACCTTCTGTCATTGTTTTTTTCATGGAATTAAAGCACAGTTTCTTTACATCATATGGAAAATTAGAAAATGAAATTCAAGAGATTGTGATGAAGAGGAAAACACAGAGTGCCATATAGCTACCCTTCATCTCTATGTACCAGTGTTGTTTACTACTCTGAGTCCAGACCTCTGCTTTTGGGTTGAAGGCTTACACTTTCCTTTCTCATTTTAAAGAGAAAGGTCAGTATTTTTTGTTGAGTCCACAGAAGCTGCTGCACGCTGGTGTTTTGTAGAAAAGCAGTCAAAGATTCATGGTCCATCTTGGTTTTTTCCCTCTGGATAGCATCAACAGCAGGCAAGTCATTAGATGGTGATTTTACTCCTTTGCATTGAGGGGCGTTCGTGTCCATCTTTCTTGGGTGCTTCTGAATGGCCCTTCCTTTCACACATACATACATTGGTACTGGCAATAGTTCAGGCATTTCTGTACCACATTAAACTCAGAGATAGCTGTGGCCACAGAGTCTCCCCTGGCCTATGCCCTGTCTCATATAGTAACAAATGCTCAAGTGTGGAAGAACCAACATGAGGCAGGATGATCCTCTCCTGGGTATTTTCAACCAGCTCTGGTTGTTCAGTGTTTGGTTTGGAGGCTCCATCTGCACTATTGATGAATTTGGTGAGCCTATACTTTCCAAATTTCTCTAACCTGACTTTAGGCTGATTTGTATTTTAGGTCTTGCAACATCTTGCAGCAGCAAGTGCCACAAATTAAATTTTTCTTTTTAGGTTGCTTATACATCTTTTGCCTGGGTACCCACAGGCCCAGAGAAAGTAGTTGTTTTTTGTTCACCTCTTCCATACAATTCAGTCATCTCTTGTCTTCATATTAAGTCCCCAATCCAGCAGCTGTATCCTTTCATATTTTCATTCCATATTTCTAATTTCCTTGTCTCATCTTGTTCTGATATGAAAGCATTTTGCTTGTCTGATGATCTTCACAGTGCCACAGCTGTGTCATGGGGTGGAGCTGGTTGACTCGATTCCAGGGGTGTTCTCCTTTCTTACGGGAGTCAAGACCTTCTATAACACGACTCATTTCTGAGATTAAGATAAATACTTAAGAGTTGCTAAACTGGGTTTTTTGAATAAAGAGAAGAGAAATAGAGAGGGGAGAAGAACCCTGTAGGCAGAGGTGCTGATCTGAGTGGAGGTGTGTCTGAATGAAGGTATTAAAGCATTGTACAGTATTAAAATGGTTATTATTTTGAAATCAATGCACTGAAAAGGCAGAGCCTCAAAACTTAGCTTTACACCTGTGTTCCTGCTGAAGTAACTATTTTTTAAAAATCAATGAAGGGAGCCTGCTCAGCAGTGTAAATTCTGTGTAATTATTGAGCAGAGAATTACAGTTGTCACGTATCGATTCCCCCCTGCTTTGTTAGAGCTTCCTCCTTTCTGCAGGGCTGAATTGCAGTCACAGTGTTGGTATTAAAGAACTGGAGAAAGGACAGAGTGTGCTGCTGGTAGTCAATATATGGCTGAGGAGAAGCATGTAAAAATGCACATGTGTACATGGATTGCTTCAAGAGCATCTGACTCACATAAGCAAAACTGCTTAAGGACTGAAATTTCCTTCTCTGACCCCAGAAAGCTCAGCTAGCTGCTCCAGCAGTTCGTGTGAGCTAATGTTTGAGCCATGGCTTCAGGGGTAGCCCTAGTAGTGAGCACTTGTGCAGTTCTTCTCTCCTGCCCACCCTGTCAAAAATGTTACAGCCACATTTTGTCCTCAAAGTCACACTAAGATGCTTCTATGGGATGTTAATCTGCTGCTTCACTTCATAGTAGAGGTGTTTGCAATGCAGAAGTCGGTAAAACATTTCCTGGACTGTGTTTGCAGAGGACGAGGGAACCTGAAGGAGAACATCCCCTATGTGCTTCAGTTTGCTTTTGTTTTAAAGCCAAAGGATTACATGTGTCATCTTGGGATGGGTTGTTAACATCACACAATTGCAGCGTTTCCAGTGATCCATCCTGAGGAGCTACACAGGATTATTCTACTTTAAAACAAGCAACTGCAGCTGCTCAGGGGAGCATTTTTCCTTCAGCTGCGTTGTATGCCAGAGTAATTTAAGTCCACTAAAATGAAATACTGCCTAGGGATTTGTGACACAGTAGCAAAGTCATCCTTATTTTCAAGTTCTCAGGAAAGGCAGGTGTAGCTTGCTCAGAGAACATACTGTCCTGAGAATCAGGTCACACTTTGGTTTGATGCTGTTCCTTGTGAACATCCTAGAAACACTGGTGGAGTTTCAAACTTATTGGGAGCACAGTAGATCAGGATAAGGAGAGATTGTGGCTGTGGATGTGTGCAAGATTGAGTGCTCTTACTTAGTAGAAAGTCAATATTTCAAGGGTTAAAAAAAAGCTTCATAAGAAAGTATGTCAAAGTTTTGGTTGCTTGGAATGTTCCAGGGTAGCAGCAAAGGGTTTTTCTGGGGTATGTTTCAGAATTAAATACAGTAAGAAAAGGGACAATCTCAGTTCATTGCACAGCAATTAATGATAGTGTATCTTTAGTCAAGGGTATGGAGGAGCTGCCTTGCTGCTGCCATTCCTCACACCTGCATCAGCCTTCACAGTGGCAGAAATGTCACTGTCTCACAGTCCCACAGCACCGGGGCAGAGCTGGTGGCTGGGGCTGGAGAGCTTTACCTCCCAGAGTTTCCCTAGTGCCACCTCTTACTCTGATTGCATGGGTCTGCTGTGGCTGCAGCATTGGGGCTGCTCCAATCTTATCCTGCTGAGATGCAGAGCCATGGGATTGGGATGGGGGAATAAAAAGGAGTGGTGCCAGGGGCTCTCTTGTATGCCACAGCAGAAAAGAACTTTTCACCTGACCTTGCAATTTTAACCTACTCTGAAGAAGTTTTGAAGTAGCTGCTGTCTCTGAAGGAAATTGAAGCAGAACTGGCTTGTAGTTAATAAGACACACAACTATTTTAGGCAAGCATTCCTCGCACAGCCTGCCAGCACAGGGTGGGCTGTGGGCTCTCTTGTGAGGCTAAATGCAGACAGCGCTTCGGACGGTGCTCTTCCTGAAAGCCAACTCCTGCCTACAGTGTCTCATCCTGGAGTGTGGGATGAAGTGATTATTGATGCAGCTTCTGTCTCTGGAAAGTGGAAAAGACTGGAAATCCTCCTGCTGTGAATGAAAGGATGGCAGCAAACTTCCTAGGGCTCATTTCTGATTTATGTTTCTGAACTGGCTGAGAAGAGGAGAATCCTTCTTCATAGCACTGTCTGCAGCTCTTTGTTTTCAAATGTAAATCTTGGATGTGTGGAGGACATGAATTAAAAAAAAAAAAATTGTTTAGTTTCTTCTTTATTTTAAAGGAGTGGAAGCAAACTTGTACAGGACTCAGTCTTGCTTTGCTGAGTACTGCTAGGTCTTTCTGAGAAAGGAGGAAGTAGAAGCTTTCCTGTGACTGCAGGAAAGTAATTTTACCTTGTATACAGAAAAGCATAGATAACTTCCTTCCTTCCTCTGATTGTGCCAAAGCAAAACTGTATCACTTGTCTGCGGGTTTTTCTTTTGCAAATGTGTTTGATTGTGAGCTGTCTGCAAGAGAAAGCCAGGTCAAGGATAAAAATCCCATGCTAATCCACTGTCTATTTAATTTCAGCTAAACCCTCCTGCCTTTCTGCCTTTTTACCTCTGTGGGGTCAGCAGAGAGGCTGCTGCTCTACTGTCATGCACTGTCTCGTGCTTTTTTAAACCTGATAAAATACCCTGCATTTCTATGATAATCTGGCCACAATGTTACTTAGAGATCTTGTTCCAATTTTTGAAATTACAGCCCTTGCATAAGCTCAGTTTCCAGACTTGTCTGTGTTTGGTACAGACTGGTGGGACTTACCACCTAAAAATTAGTTATGCCTATTGCCCCATTCAGTTGTTCATGCACCTTTTACTGACTACTGAAAAATACAGATTTTAATGGTGTCCAAGTCTGAAAATGCCCAGTGTTTTTTGATCAGAGGAGAGAAATAAAGATGAGAGGGTTTTGTTGTATACAGAGAAAAGCAGGCTGCTGAACATATACACTGAACATTAAGGGTTATTTCAAGAAGTATCTTTTTTTGGGTACGATACTTAAATGTGAAAAAATTCAGCTTTGTGTTCTGACAGCAGAACAAACTGAAACAGAGCTTTGTTACCAGGTTTCCATCCCAAACAACTCCAAGGCTCTATCCAAACTGCTCAGCAAGAGAAGTAGAAACATGCTGATATGTGTGTGCCACCTTACTAGAAAACGTAAAGAAAAATCTGAGAATAACACACTTTGTGCTCATTTACTGAGCTCTCCTTCCCACGCAGTCAGTCATGAGCTGAAACAAAAGGATCAGGTGAGTGGGAACAGGCTGGCAGGGAAGGAGCTGCTTCTCCCTGGGCAGTGAGAAATGGAGGGAGGAAAATTAAATAGCCAAGCTAATGCATTTTGAGCATAGAAATGCTGCACTCCAGTAGAGGGGGAGGCAGGGAATTGGGATTGCAGGCTCTCCTGCCATGGGAATCAAGAGGAACTTTGCTTCAGGTGTGTCAATTCTTGTAGTTGGCAAGGCTGGGGCTTTTACAACTCTATAAGAACACTGTACAGCCACAGGGCAGGTCTGCCATATTGTGCCTCTCCCCAGGGAGGGGAACAGTCCAGATCCAAGCCTTTCTTACACAGTGAACAGCAAAGCTTTCTCCCTGGGATGCATAAGCTTTTATGGTTGTCCCAGGGAGGGTTTTGTCATGCAGGGACCATGGAGGACATGCTGCTTTCTCTAACGTTGAAGTTGTCATCCCTTCTTGCAGCAAGTAAACTGAGTCAAAGCTGCAGGCTGGGTTTGTGGAAATGCTCTCTGCATGGTAGCTGTTTAAGAGTGGCTGTTGCCTGAGCAACAGGGGAGATTTATGAAAATCTAGGTCTTGCTCCATGTGCTTCTGACAGCAAATCTGTGTTTGTTACTTTGCATCTTGACTCTCAATAGAAGTGTCATTGTCATCAATTTAATATATCTACTCTGTTTGTATTTCAGCAATAAAATCATATAAGGGACTGGGTTCTTGCTTAGTAGAAATCAATGACAATTAATTTACTCTTTTCCTCCCTGACACCAAAATTTAAAACTCTGGCCTAACTCAAAGCTTCTTGTACTTGAAATACATTTATTTTTTCTGTGTTGAAAATGCTCAGCCTTTGGCTCTTCACCTGTGATTCTCTGCAGCTCTCTACTGTCAATCACACCAGTGCCCTTGTGCTATAATGCAAAGTCATGCTGGATAATCACACATCAGCCCAGGAAACACAGCTTGGCCCCTGATCAAACTTGTTTCACAGTTCTGTGTACTCTGTACAAAAGATTTTTGGCTCACATAAATTAGCCTGTGCTGCTCCTGATGCACCGTTCATGTTGGGGTTTTATTCTTCCAAGTATTAAGGACTTTTGGACATGTTCCTTTTTTTTTTGAGGGCTTAAAAAATAATTCTTGTTTGCTTATGTTTGTGCTTTTTAATAACTAATCCATTTTTCTAGCAGATGTGATGCTTATTTAGATTTATAAGAGCAAGGTGGTAAAATGCCCAGCCCAAATGGTTAAGTGCCCTCACAAATGGATTCAAAACAAACCAGATACAAAAACAAAACTGGTAACCGCCTCTGCTGTCTACAGCAATAGGTGAACTCCAGCTGGCACTGGAGAAGAAGGAACCACTGGAATCTGTCCCAAAGAGCACTGCTAGGTGAGAATCAAACCTCTTATCCCAGCTGTAACTGGTGTATCAACAGATAGGAGCTTTGGGATTTAAGGGCTGAACAATTTCCAGGGAGATTTGGAGTGGTGCTTGGAATAATTTTCAGATCCTGGGACCCATCTCTTGCTGTATTCACCGAGCAGCTTCTTGCCTATTGCCATCAAATCCGAGCAGAATTTACCTCTCACAGGAAAGTAAGTATCAGGTATCACCCTCTGCATTAAGGTGGGCATCCCTTGCTCCTGCAGAAACCTGAATATATAACCACACTTGCAAGTAATGTGATAGTTTGGAGGAAGATACGTCATTTTACTTTTGGGATGCTCTCCTTAACCTGATGCTGCTTTCCCTAGTTAGTCACTGATTAAGCTTTAAAAATCCTTTAAGAATTTCTGTGAACACTGAAACTAATAAAGCCCGTGGATTTGGGATTCATTGATTTTCTCTACAGTTAATACATCCAGTTGAACCCTCTTCTGTTGAGATGAATTTCTCTTGTGTAAAATATGGTTTCCCATTGCAATTTTTCTCGTTTGAAGAGAGAAGTTGAGCCTTTTGCCTATTCTGTGAAAACTGTAGGAACTCACTTGTATTGAAACTTCCACCTCTGTATATTTGGTTAAAAATCTCAGTTGAAATCAGTGTGAGTTTGAACACTGGACTGAATTTGAGATGAAATTCCTCTGCCTTTGCATCTCTCTTGCCATGTGTCTTTGAGCAAAGTAGCTGAGCCTGGTGAGCACCCGTGAGCTGTGTCTCCAGTGTGACTGGAGTTGTATCTGCTCAAAAGCATATTTGTGTGTCTGAATGTCTCCAACCTGGCATTTCACTCATGCAGAAATGCAGGTTCATTCTGCTCACCTGCTTGTTTGGAAGTACTAGCTTTAACTTCTTCTATGTATTTTAGCTTTGTCATCCATGAAATGGAAAAGATAATACTCGTTTGCTTACCTCACAAATTTGTTGAGAGGATTAACTGATGTTTGGACAGAGTTTTGAAACCTTATGCAAATATTAAGGTTATTGTTAATAGGCCCTGTGGAATAACAGAACTGTCAAATAAAAGAGGCTTGAAGTTGAACTACCTTTATGTTTTACATCTGCACCATGTGTGCAGCTCTGGAGGTGGGATTTGTAGGGCTCCCCATGTCCCTGTTCAAAGGTGTGCACCATGCAAGGCTCCTCTGCTTTAAAATACACTTTACAACCTAGTTCTCATGTCTGCTGCCCAGCTTGTCAGCTTGCAAACAGCTGAGCTTTAGGCATTTTAAGGAGCTTCAGAAATGTTTTGAAAATCCTCAGTTACAAGATTGTTTTCAGTTTTCCCAAATGAAATCTCAGACTGTACATTTTAGGGATTTTCTTTCTAAGTATAGGTTCGAGGGGGTGAGTTTCCATTTCAGAATTCAAGTTTGCTTGAAATGTGGTGGCTTTTTGGAGAACCCTTTTTCTTTTTTCTCCCTAGCTCTGGTAATCTAGATATGCCAGCCTTGAACCACTGACAATGTATATCATTTTCACAAACCCAAGATGTGTTTTCAGATTTCGTGCCTGTATCTTGGTGTTGTCCTTTCCCTGTGGAAGTTGTTCAGCCTATAGGAAGGAGCAAGTCAATCAAATAACATCTCTTCTGAAAATTAGTTTATTGTCTTGTTGCAAAGTTTTAAGAACTAATTTGAAGATGCATTTCGGGTCCCTGAAATGAGGCAGAGAACACATATGCCATATCTCTTCCACTTCCAGCATGCAAGGAGATTACATTTTTTCTGGTTTTCTGTCTTTCTCGCTACTCTTGGCCCATTAAAATAGAATTTGCTTCCACCCACCATGTTCTGGAAAAAGCTGTTTGCTGTTCTAACCATAAGGCTCTCATTAGAGTCAATGGGAGGTATATGACTAACCCTTGGTGTGAGCCACTTTAGGAAAAGAATGTAATTACTAACATGGCTTTTGTGTGGAAAACATTTTTGGTGTAAAGAGAGGACTAGGTTTTCTCCTTGATCTATACCATATTTATGGGGGAGTTTGCGTGTTTCAGAATGCTCTGTATATCCTGGAAGGAATATCCACAGATCTCCTCTTAAAATAGCAATGGAGTTTGGCCAAAGTATGACAGCTTTGGAGCCTCCTATTCAGTATGTTCAAAACAGAGCTCCCTCTGAGTAATACCTGGCTCTTAAGGTGATTGGGGTTTGGTTGTTTCCATGTCCTGCTTGGGGTTCCTCTGCTATTTGTTTGCTGCCTGTGGGAAGAAACCCTTCTCCCACGTGCAAGGTGTGAACACTGCTTGTGGATTTACGTGTTTTTGCAAGTTTTTACCTGTTTATCACCCAGGCAGACTGATGCTATGTGAACAGACTCTGCAGATGTTGGGATTTTAGCATTGATGGCTTTTGCCTTTTTCTCCTGAAGTTGGTGGCTGACTGGCTTTTTAAATATCTCAGTCATGCATCAATATCTGGCACTGCAGAGGGAAGAAATAAGGCTTTCTGTGAATGCGAAGCGTGCTGAACTAAAGCCAACAATCTTCAGAGTTTTTAATTACCAAACCATTCAAAACCTGCCACTTTTGAGAGAGATATTTTGACACCACTTGAAGGTTTTAACATCTGCTCTTTGTACGGAGCTGAGGCACTTGGTGGAATCTGTTTAATTTTTTACTGGATATTTTCCTTTGTGTTCCTACAACAATAATATAGTTTGCAGAATGGGAGCTCTGTCAGCAAAGACAGCTAGGTTTTTATGGTGCAAAAATTAATTTACTGAATCCTCAGCAACTGAGTATGAGCTCATGTTTGGGGAGGAGGGTTGGAGAAGAATTGCTTGGATTGTAGCTCATTTGAGACACACCTCCTCTAAGGCCCTGGTTGAATTATTTCAATTATGCTTTCCCTGTTTATAAAACTTTACAGGGTGTTGTGGGCTTTGAGTAATAATTTCAAAGAGGTAAAAGCAATAGTTGCTACTAGGATGGAAATGTCTGTTGAAGTGTAGCTACTAATTGTTCATCATGGACTGTGGCTGGACATTTCCTGTGTTTAGTGAAGGTTTTATTTGTGGTGGTGAAATGCTCTCATTTAGGATACTGTCAAATGCTTTAATGGTCATGGCAATGACTGGTATTTAGTTTATCCATTTGTTTTCTACTTGCAGTCAAGGCAAAAAAATACTGAAGTGCTGAGATGTGCTGCTTGATGTGATTTGGAAGAGTTGTAGAAATTGGAGGCAGTCCAAGAAGTTGAGCTGCATGTTTTTATACCTGATCCTTTTGCTCATTTCGTACAGAAACCAGACAATGCTCAGCTTTCCACTGGGCTGTAAGGTCCTACAGCTGTAGCCCTGAGGAGAAGGAAGCAGTCAGTGCCTTTCCTGTTGTCATCTACCCAAGAGTCAGATTTCCTAGTGCCAAATGAGTTAGTGGCACAACCCACCAACTGCAGTGGGCATCTGTCATGCCAAAGAGACAAATCAGTCATACTCATTGCTTTTAATTCTGTCTTTATAGCACTGGCACAGAGAACGAGATGGGAGCAGAATTCCTGCATCCTGCCTGGGCTCAATCAGTTTCTCTGTAAATCTGTGTCACTGTAAGTTGCTGTAGTTCTCCCTAAACAGTATGTTTTATAAATGTGGGGGTTTTTCTCTCCTTGGCTTCCTACAACTCTACACAGAGCTGACAGCCAGTTTGGTTTCACACGTAGGAAGGTTGGCTGGGCTGTGGGGTGGGATTCAGGGGGGATTCTTCCATCCAGGCTGGAGCCTTTCTGTTGTGCTGCCTCTCTGTAGAGTTACAGTGATCCTCTGAAAGCTGCTCTTTAAGTCTGCTGTGGAAAGGTGTGGGAAAGGATGCTGATCAAGTGGGAGATTATAATTCTCCAAAGTTTTGCACAGCCAAGCTATGTCTAACTCCTCAGTCTGCTTTCTAGGAGGAGAATAAAGCCATTGCTTCTTCAGCTATCTTGTTTTTGCATGCAGGCTGCTTGCTTGCTTGTGTTGTCCTCCTGCTGTCAGTTTGAGAGTGGCTTACTGTTTGATTTTGTTCTAATCTTTTCAGTTAAATGAGGGCTGGCCTTGAAAAGGAGCTTGTAGCATTTTTCCCAGCTGTTGCACAGAAAAAACCAGCCCCTCCTTGCTTCATTTCCAGGCAACCCTCCTCTGCTCAAGCCTTTGGAGAGACTGCTGGTTTAACTCTGGCAGCAGTTTTACTTGGTGTCATGACAAGACTTCAGCACTACTGTGTGTCTCGTTTCCTGCTGTAGAAGTAAGCTTGCTTTTCCCAGGAATCTAGTCATAAATTAGACTGGAGAGGCAGGATAATTATCCATACTTGTGAAAGAAGCAGCTGATAATCAGTATTTTATTCCCAAAACTAACGCAACCCTCCCTGAAAATGCAGTGTCAGTCAGGATATAAAAGTAAGTTCTCTAAATACCAGAACTGAACTTGAGGAACATCTAAATTGGATTTTGTATATATTGCCAAAAATATTTTAGCTATCCAAACAACCACATTCCAGAACAGAAAAGCTGATGTTTATTTTCCTTTTTCCAACTGAATTCTCATCTGGACACCTCTGCACAGCTCTGGAGGCCATGAGAGTAGCACATGAAAGTCTGGGTGCCTTCTGTGTAGATGAAGGTGTAATGACTTTCCATTCCGTGACAGTAATTCCCAGATGTTGTTCCCATTGATAAGGACAGAGTATGCAGCTGCTCAGGGTCTTCTTTGGTATCATATACTCACTGGGCTTCCTTGGATGCTGCAGTGGCATTGGCATGGGTTTTGCAGTCCATACCTTTGGAAAAACTGTGCATGACAGGGAGGATCTTTTGTCTCGAAAATGTGACTGGGCTGCTCCTTTGATGCGGTGGCTGCTCTGTTACTTTTCCCTATGCATTGTCTTTTCTTCCTGTCTTTATCTCCTGGATTGGCTTTATCTGAAGATTTTTGGATAAAAAGTACTACCTGTCATCTTAGGGTCATATAGAGAGCTTATACCAGCTAGACAAGGTGCAGGACAGAGGCTTAGAGCTCTGGGCAAGCTATTTTACCCTGTTATAGAGCCTCTGTTTTCAGACACCATCAGTACATTTATTTCCAGAGAGAGTTTTTATCAAGTTTTATCAAGCCTGGCACTGATCTCAATTTTATAGAATGTTCCCTGTTTCCTGCTACTCACAGACACTAATCACATTTAGGCAATGAGCTGGTGATTAGATTTAATTCAGGGTTGGTCAGGGAGGCTCCAGTCAGGGTGGGCACGTGAGCATCTTGATGAGTTTTGGTGGAAAAAGACAGGATATGCAAAGTCAGGCAGGTACAAAGCCTGCAGCAGAATAAGAAAGGCTTGTGGCATCTGGTATTTACACTGAACTGTGCTCAAGTATTGCCTGCCCTTTGGGATCTGATGCCCACGGAGTGATGTCCATGAAAGTCAGGTTACATCTGTTTACATCTTTATATGTCAATGGAAGAGTGGGAAAATGTGTCAGTGAATGCAATAACTACTCAATACTGTTCCAAAATATCCACTTGCAGGACATGAATGTGATTGCTGGAGAAATGACACGGAGCTCTGCAGTTCCCTACCTCCTGATCCCAGGAAGCACCTCTGGAGGTACTTTTCGGGGGCTAGTGAGGCATGGATGGATGTGGAGACATCCACCATTACTGTAAACTGTCAGCAATAAAGTTGGTGCTTCTGAACTGTAGAGACTGAAGCGGGGAAGCAGATCCTCATGGCTGGAGAAGTGCCTTGTTGTGCCCAGCAGCTATGGGAGAGAATTGCTTGGCCAGGAGAGATAACTCTTTAATGATGGGCAAAAAATGGAGAGGTAAAGGAGCTCTTTGCACAGCTTCCTGCCACAGCACACTGTTGTAGAACTTTCAGGATGGCAGTAAAGGAAAATCTCGTTCCTCTGGGTCTGCAGGTAGTCGTGCTGTTTAACTAACCTTTCCTTTGAAGTCTTGGCAGACTGCAATCTTTCTGAGAGGCTTTTAATTTTGATTAGGCACAGAGCTGAACTAAGTCAGCACAGCTCCCAAGTGTGTTCCAGAAGAGATGTGACCCCATGGGTAGAGCTGGTGCAGGAGTTGGAACAGCATGGGGTTGCATAGCAGTCCCTATAAGGATCCTATTGCAACAGCATGTGCCATATTTGCATTGCCTTATGGACCTACAGCCTCAGTTCATACTTCTGTTGCAAGCTTGATCCTTTTGTTGTTTAAATGCTAAATCTGATGCAGAGCAGATCCATCGCCATCTTCAGCAGTCCGCTCCTTCCCCTAGATGGGCAGGTTAAGGTGCAGGGGTGAGCTGTGCTCATTGCGAGCCAGTTACTGCCTGTAGTTGGTCTTTGTCATAGCAGCAGAGGAGGCCACTGCCTACCTTTACTCTTCTTTTACTGGTGTTGGATTCAATCAAAAGGAGAACTGGTATGGACTAGGCTGAGATTCATCAAGTGAATACGTCCCAAGCTTATGAAGAACTGTCAGATCCAGGCTTGCCAGCAGGTCAGATGGATCTGTGTCATAACTGTATCTATGATCTGCAGTTAGCATTGGAAATGGTCCTTCTGCACCAAAATCTGTGGTGATGAAGAGGTTTCAGAATCTCAGTGGTCAGGCACAAGGGTAGGATGTCTCTCTCTGGTTTCTGGGCTGCTGCACAGCTGCTGTTCTCCTCACTGCACATCACACTTTGGTGACCTGTAAACGACGTGTGTGCAGTCATCATAGTCAGAAATAGGTCATATGAAGCCAAGTATTTAGGTCAACTTAAAATGCTGCTTATTCTGGTTTTGAGGTTAAAAACCAAACTGAAAAAAACAAATAGATAACGGTTTCTGCCTCTGGTGGGACAGGCTGCAAAGCACAATAGCCTTTTATCTTCTGGGTTGAGATCAGCTATAACATATGAGCGGTTAAATAGAACTTTGGTTTTATATTTAAAAACATGCTTAGAAATACTCTCAACTGGTATTACCTTTCTGGGCCACAAACCAGCTATCATCTGGCTTTAGAGGCCATCATATTTTCCAGCTGAGTCAATGTATATATAGTTTATTAATAAATCAGAAGGAGCAGCATCACTGTGAGTGCCCCTTGGCAAAGCACTTCACCTCCGTGGTGTCTCAGGTTTCCGAGCCCCCAAACTGGGAAATGATACAACTTCCCCTGAAGATCCATTTCTGAGAGCCATCTGTTGCTAGTAACAAGGCCATCATTTTCTCCCTTTGGCTTTTCAGGCTCAGATCAGTGAAAATGTTTTCCTCAAAGCATGGCTTAGCCTTGGCTTTGAAGGTGTGGCGGTGATGGGTTCCTGTACCTTTGCTAGCCAAGGTTCCTCTCCCATCTTGGGCAAGTGAAACAGTGGTGTGCTGGAGCTCAGCCAGGAGGTGGATCATTGAGTGTCAACCCTATTTTAAGGGAAGAGGACAGAGGTGAAGGAATCACTAATTTGGACATAATAGTTACCATAAGGGTTTGTGTGGATCATTTTGGTGATCAGACTCTGGTTTGTGGTTTCTTTATGTGATTGTCTCTTCTTTGCAGGGCTACAAAATGTTTGTATTTTTCGAAGTGATATCCAGCTTCAAGTATAAAAATTGGTCAAAATACGCAAACCTCCCCAATATTCTGTGAGAAATACTAGATAAATAATTCATAAAAATATGCTATGTCTGTGGCCCTTGAGAAATTTCAGGAAATAAAGTAACTTTGGTTACTTTGCAGGCAATCATGTAGTGCTATTACTATTCAAGATTGCTTATTTCAAAAGCATCTTGTAGCTGAAACCAACTTTGGGGTTGGATTTCAAGATTTAGGTGGCATCTCCACATATATGCAAAGAGTTTCCATGTTTCTGAGGAGATATATAAAGGCATTCTCTGTAAACTAGGAATGCCATTTTTGTTCATTGATACTGTAGAAGAGGAGAGAACAGAAGAAAATTCACATCTTGGACTTGAAACAGAAAGGCAAATTATTTTCTTCAGCTAAGGGTAAGTATTTACTTCTGTGTCCTGACAGAGACAGAGCTGCCTAACATTTGATAAAATGCCTTTTTAATTGGTTAGGTGTGTTGCACCTATTTTAGGGCTCTCCTGATGTACTGCATTTGAAAGCCTTATTCACATGCACTTGCCTAGGGTCAATTTTGGCTTATACGTCTCTTCCAAATCTTTCTCTTTCTCTTCAAGCTGGTAATAAGATTTTGTATTATCTTCTTGCTTATGACTCCTTCAAGGCTGCTGACAAAGGGGCCTCAGCTGCTCTTTTGATATTATCTGGGCAGATATCAGTTGAATTTGAAAGGGTGGATTAAATAAGTGCTTCACTAATGTTGCCAGGCCTAACTTCATTACTGTGATCCTGCAAAGGAAGAGAGGAGAGGGGAGAGAAATGAGCTGTCTGAAGAAATCCGAGTGCTGGGATTGCAGACTGTTGTGCGTGCATATATTTCTATACATAAATATGTGTATGAAGGCATATGGTACCTAAATTTGTAAGACCTTGCCTTCTTTCTTTCAGATACATAAATTATTTATAGATGTAAGTAATATACATGACATTTTCCCTTGGAAGAAAATACTGAAATTGAAAAGAGAAGTGACTGTTATTCACATTTACGCTTTTCCACACATTCCTTCCTGGCATTTACGATGGAACTGTCTCTGTGCAGGTATTTGAGCCTTAGCTTATCAGGGAGATATCTGGGCACCTTTTTTAGGGGGCAGGGAAGTAAGTACCTGTTCTTTGACTTCTCATACTTCCTGGAAACCAAACTTCCTTTGGCCTCTCCTGTCTGTTTCTTGGGAATGTTGTGCCTCTGTGGAGAGGAACTTGGCTGTGATGTTGAGTCTGATCCAGTGAGTAAGGCTGAAGCACAGGGAAACAGAATTTGCTTCCTAATTGTCTCAGTGGGTAATTGTATACAGGTTCCTTTGCCATGGTTTCCTCTCATGCAGCTTATCTGTCCACTCTGGTCAGACCATAGTCCTGAGCACAGGGATGCTGCTGCTTTGTTTGTATCAGTTTTCTGATGAAGCCTCCACTCTCTTGGGTCCTCTAAACATTAACAAAACAAATGCTCAGTGTTGAGTGCTTTGAAAATCTCAGATGAAAGGCAAATTATTACTAGGAAGAATTAGCATCTCTTTCCCCTCTGTATTTATTGATGGGGAAGTGGTCCCTTTGGAGACTGGAGAATGGAGACAGCCTCGTGGATGTACTGATTTGTTCTGCGCGATGATTTCTTTTGGAGTAATTGCACTGTCAGAGTGTTTATCAGCTAATGAAAACCTACTTCAATAATACCCCCTCCCCCCAAAGAAAAGGCTAAGTGAGCCTTGGCTTGCTTATTTTTTGTTTTTTGATTTTTTTCTCCCCTGAGCATCCGTTATTCATGTGCCACTTCTGTTCCTCGCTCTGGCCGGTTGCAGAGGATAAGAAAACCTCATCTACCGGCCTGATGAAACCCCAGGCAGAAATGGGTATCTAAATAAGAAGAATTGTGCTTATCCAAGAGCAGATGGGGTGGCAGAAGAAACCACAGAGGAAGTTCAGACTAATTTGAACCAAGCTCTAGTTGCACAAGCTTCGAATTAGCCCTTTCTCTGTTCTGTTCTAGGGTCTGGTGTGGGGGCCAGGGCTGTCCCAGCCTGGTTTTGTGCACATAGCAAGTGTACCTGGTGAAGTAGTGTGTGAATCCAGCTCTGTGGGACAAGCAGGACTTGGGTGCTCAGGAAGCTCATATGATTTTTGCAGTACTTGAGCATGCCCTGACACTGAGCTGTGATCAGAGTCCCCACGCCACATCGACTACAAACTGCGTGTTCCCTAATCTATGTGGTTAAGCTGCAGACTAATGATAGTGCTGCAGATCCAAGCAGCTAATTACCTTATTTAATAAAGAGGGTGTTGTGGATCCCAGAAACATACAGAGCAGATAAACAACAAAGAGGAAAGTGAAGCAGGATGGTGCTCTGGAGGTTGTGTTGCCTGCTGGCTGGTTTTTCTGGGGAAGGGCAAGAGTTGTTTGCACGGATCCATGAAGTCACGCCACACAGAGAAATATCATGGATCTGTTTGGAAAGAGAGAGACAGTGAAAGACTAACAAGCTAAATAGCTCCAGTGCAGAAACCATGTTGGCTAATAAAACACTCCTTAGATGTGCCTTTGGGAGGGTTAAGCAGTGCCACCCAGCACTTCTGTCTGCGCTGTGACTGTTGGCACCCTTGTGCAGATGAAGGAGGCAGGATTGTGCCCAAGCACACATACACACACATACACTAATCCCACAAAAGCTCAGGCTGGAGAAGACATTGCAACCAAATGGATAAAGCAGGGACTCAGCAAGAGGGTCAGGATGGTGTTTCTGGTTGCCTTGCTTTCCTCCTCCAAAATTAAGATGTCACTGGATGGGGAGATGGAATGAATCCCACCACTCTGCCCCAGTGTGTGACATTCCCACCAGCCTTGCTTCTCCCCCAGCTGGGATGCTTCGACTGGAGCAGCAGTGCCATCTCCCCTCCCTGTCTTAACCAAAATGAACCCCTTAAATCTTAATGTTGTGTTCAAAAAGCAAGTTCAAATTACTAAACCAAGGATTGTCTTTTTGAATATTTATTTACTTTTTAATTTTTGATTTGAAATTTCCGAGCAGAACATTGTGGCAGACTGGAAAAGATTATATTTTTTTCATTTTGAAGGCATCTTAGAGAAAATAGTAGCAATTAAAAAAATGTTTCCGAACAGTGTTTGGAAGAGAAGGGACTTGAAACTGTCCCTTTCAATTTGCACCATGAGAGACCAAGTTTTCTGATGTGGAAATGGTTCAAATAAATAGTTGAATGGGACTCTGCTCATATGACATCCTGACCAAGGTTCAAAGCTGCCTGAAGAGTAGGTATTATCAGAAATCCTGTTTTGTGCCTGTGTGTCACACCATTAATGTTAAGAAATTAGTGTAAAGGGAGCAATTTTGTGTTTAAAATGATAGAGTCTTGAGTTAGAAGAAAACTCATTGTGCTATGAGGAAAAGTTTTATTTGCTTTAGGAGAGAGTTTATTTCCATGTAGAGCTAATTTAGACATGATACAGCACAGGGCAGAAAAGATAGTGGAATGTCAGCCCATTTCCTCCTTTCCTGGGGGAAAATACACCAAGTAATATCACTCCTAGGGAACTAGTAAATCCATGCAAATTGGAAAGTGAGGTATTTTATCTTCTCTCCTGGTTCTCTGCTCACCTCATGTCTCTGTATGTATTCAAATATTGACCTATACTGGAAAACACAGACTGATAACCACATTGTGAGAGATGAGATTTTATTTTTGTACCTATTGTTTTGTCAGTGCAGGGCTGAGGGGAGCACTGTCCTGTTTGGTCTACTTTATTTTGCTTACAAAAGTGAGTAAACTATACAAATGCAATTACTATTACATGCACAACTGCACCCATATTGAGGCATGTGCCTGGCTGAGCATGATGCCACTTTAACCACCGCAGGCAAGTGAAAGCAGTGAACTCCCTAGCACAGGCAGACCCTTAAATTGGATTGCCTGATCCATGAAATGCTAGTGCTCTGTCTAAAATTTCCCTTAAAAGCCTTAAAGCCTTGTACAAGTTTCATTGGGGTCTTAACAATGTGGTGGCGGCGGATTAGGTTTTAAACCATAGTTAAGGTTTCCTGACTTTTCTGGGAATCTAAGTCCTTTTTGCGCGTTGATGCTGTCAGTAATTGAACCTTTGGAGCATGGATATTTCTTTTCTCATGAAAATATAATGGAAATAGGATGCTTAAACTGAAATTCACACTTCTAAATTTCTTGTCCTTAGTTGGGCAGCTTATGGCTGAGAGGACTCTTCCTTCTTCCCTTGATCTTCTTCCTCCTCCTCTTTCCATGCTGCTGACTTGCATTTGCCTGTCCTGTTATATTTTTGTGACTAAACAGAGGGACAAAGTGTCTAATTAAGGTATTTAAATAATATCTTAAATAAGTTTGAAGACTTTTGGGTCACTTCCTGGTGTCAGGCAGGACTGTTTATGCCACATGGTGCTGCTGTGAAATGCCATTGGAGCCACTTCACTGGGCTTCATCCCCTGGGGATGGCTGGGGACAGGCTGGGACAACAGGGGAACAGTAGTGAGTACCTGCTGACACACAACCACCACTCCTTACCTGTGCTGTCTGTACTGCCTTGCTGCTCACAGTGCTCACCTAATCTGGTGAGGATTCCAGTGTTGGTAGACGTAATTTTTGTTACGTCTTCTTTACAGACCCATTGTATGACTGGAACAGCTCTGATGGGCAATAACTGCATGCAATTCGAACACGTTTTGAGCAACGAGTATTTTACTAGCACCTAGCTCTAGATCCTGGTTTTCCTCATTAAGGTGTTTCTACATGTACCTAGTTGAGAAGATGCAGCAAAAAAGCAACTTTTTCTTTTTTTTTTGCCTTCCTCAGCAGCTGGGTTTTTTTGTTGCTTTGGCATTAAGGATCACTATTGTCAGAGCAGTGGGGGAAGGGAGGATTTGTGTGTTCAGGTCTCTCTCTGTCTCAAGATAACACTAAATCCAAAGGACCAAATCAGGGTGTCACGCTCATAATGCTTAGTCTTCCAGTGATGTGTCATCTTCCAATGCTGAAATTTATGGGGAGGAAAGAGGCTGAGATGGCAAACACTACAAAGTTAGGAACAAATGCAAACTAGAAAACTTGCAGTACATAATGTCACAGAGATCTCATTTTAGCACACAAAATCAGGCAAATACTTAGGATTAGGGCCTGACTCAGCCTCATCTCCTTTGTAATCCTCCAAATCTTCAAATTTTTAGGCCTTTCATTTAGCTCTAAGCAGCCTGCCTATGTGGTCACGCTGGTTGATGTAGGTCACTGCATGGCACTGGACTTTAAAGTGCAGCACAGGGGTCAGGACACATCCCTGGTGCTCGGGAGGTGACAGGGTCCCATGACACATTGCCCCTGGTGTAGCTGAGGTCAGGCGGCAGCAGCTTCAACTTTGGACTGGAAATACCACCGTGCCAATTCTGGGAAGCTTCTCAGGAAGTGGAAACTCTTACAGCGAACTTGGAGCTCAAGATATGAATGGAGGATGTCCAGAATGGCTTCTTTGCTGCTGTTGGCATCACCTGCTAAAGCAGCACCTGACGGACGATAAATCCCTGACCATTCACCTTTGTCGTCATCTGTGCATCACCATCTATTTATACCATCACTGGTGCTGTAATCTTAGAGCTGTAATTTTATAGATCCCACGTGGATGTGGTGTCAGTAGTGAATGAATGTGGATGTGGGCAGCAGCCCATTTTAATGTGCTGTTTGCTGCCTTTCCTAGGGAGAGGGTATGAAGCTTTGGGAATTCCTGTGCTGGAGAATTGCAAGGTGGGAATAACATTTATTATGTGCATGAAGAACAGCGGTGTATTCCCCACTGTCTCACTCCAGATATTTCCCTTCAAATACTAAACTTGCTTTTTGAATCAGTAGTATTCTTCAGTGATATACAAGTTATGCAGTGGGTTATTGTGGGCTGTTGAAGATTGATCTGTGATTTTCCCTTGGAAGCCAAAGTTTGTGTGCACCAAGAGGTTAACCCTTGTTCCTTCCAGAACCTGTCCTCAGTACCAGAAGCTGAGAACCTGGCCTTGGGGGTGAGATAGGGCAGGACAAAGTGATGATATTTTTCACTTACACTGTAGTGTGGAGGGACTTGTTTTTGTGATACTGTATGTACAGCTGTGTAAGTTTGGTCTGACAGTGGACCATTTCTCCAGTTACTCCTCAGGATCACAGTTACTAAAGACTAAAACAGGGGTTTTCCCATGACCTCCAAAAAATTCAGTATCAAGGTCATCAGAGACATCTGCCTCTGACTACCAGTGCTTAAGGCAGTTATTTTAGGCAGTCTGGATCATCCCATGCTTGTGTGCACAGACATATGCAGGAAAACTTTTCCCATCCATAGGAACCATGCACCTGGCTTCTCACTGAGGCACTTGACAGAGTCTATAGAATACCAGAATCACTGGGGCAAGTTTCCAAATGGCTGATTTAGATCTAAACTGCAAGACAAACACTTTATATGTCGAGGTCTGAGAGCCTCCCCTCCCCTCTGTTGCTCATGGCCACTGCAGCAGCTGGGACTGGTGCTTCATCAACAGCACCAGTGCTGGAGGACCAGGGGGCAAATATTAATCAAAGAGACTCTGAACGAGAACAGATTTTGCACTGACAGTGGTGCTGCTCAGAGGGCAGTGCTGTAAGCCATGGAGGAGGACAAAACTTTGCTGTGTAACCATCTGCCACTCTATCAGGCCCCACTAATGCTCTTCACAGGCTTGACTGCAGCCTTTCTGTCTGTCTGTCTTTGTGTCAGCACTCATGGTTGCTGTTCTTCATCCTGCTCCTGGTGCTGGTTGTTGAGCAGCACATTCCAAATCCAATGGACAGGCACCCACTACTTTGAGAGCATATCTCAGGTGCTGCCTCCAAAATCCAGTTTTAGCTTGTTCTTTACATCTGAGAGTGGAAGTCAGCACAGTGCCCTCAGACTGTTTCTGGAAAGTGGCATCTGCACTGGACAGTGATGGTGGAACTGGGACTGTCAGTCACATACAGAAGGAAGCTGCCTCTTCTGTGAAGAATTCCCTGTCTGGGAAATGCAGACATCTTGTTGGCAGAAACCAGAGATGTGATATTGGTGATGTCAAGCTGAAAGCTGAGTGGTTGGTAACTGAGAGATGTCTCTGCAGGTGATGCTGTTTTCCAATTTCCAAAGAACAGAGCACTAACAGAAGTGGCCAGGTGTTTCCATAGCATGCTATTATAAAGGGGCAGATACTGGAGTTTGCACATAGGCTGTTTTATTATTTTTACTTATAAAAGGGATGCCATAGACGTTATACCTGTAGGTTGCACCCTCCCATCTGTATTTGCTAATACAGTTGATGTCTCTTGGCAATCTTGAGAAGGGAACCAGAGCAACAGCTGTCTGTGAAGTGCTGCTACAGCATGCCCTTGGGCAAACCTGTTAAAATGAACAAAGAAGAGAAAACTCGAGAAGCCACTTTACAACAAAGCCCTGCAAGGGGGTCATGCATTGCTTTTTAGCAAGGATCTTGGAGGAGAGGAGAAGAAAGGAGGAAACATGGGAGTTAGAAGCCTTGGTGACCTTTACCCAAATGTAAATTTGTAGATGTTTACTTCCTCATGTTTTTCTGACTTATGAAACTGTTAATACTTTTTCCCTTTCCAGTTCTAAGTGATGCTTATTCCCCTCCCCTGTCATAACTTCTCAGACAAGTCAATGCAAGTAAGGAGTTGTTCTGCTTGACTTTGTGATCACTGCTTGACTAACTTTGCTAAGCCATTCTGTTAATGGGGTATCTGGGAAGATATTTACCTGAGTAAATTATTCTAATTTTGAGATCTTATTTTATTTTGTACATATTTTCATTCCTTCTTCTTGTTCCATAAAAATAACATATGGAGGAAATAGCCATTTATCAGTAAATTGGGCTTTTGATACCCATGTTACTTTTCTTGCTTTCTCTAGAATTGATTCTTGGAATAAGACACTGAGTCATTTCCTGCAAAGGACCAAGCTGGTTCCTGCACTGTCTGTTCTGATGCTCTGCTAGCTACAAAATCACACCAAACTAGCTGCCTTGGGGAGCCTGGAGCTCACAGGTGGGAGAAAAATGCCTCTGTGCTGCTTAGCTGGCAGCATCATTTACTGTAAAACACTCAGTCTTAGTTTACCTAACACTGAGTTGGTCTGACCGAAGGTGTACCCATCAAAACCCAAAGTAAATGTATTTTTGTTGATGTTCTTTGGAAATCTTAAGTTATTTCCCCTGTTTATAGTTATGTCACTAGGGCCTTACTCTTAAACATGAACTGGACTCGCTGAGTTTGTACTTAGCACGTGAAGTTTTGCAGGTTCATGGTCATAGTTTAGCATTTGGAGTTGCCCTGAACCTGTCTGTCTGTGAAGAGGCTGTAATAAGTTTGCTGGTACAGTTGTCACAGTTTAAAACTAAAATAAACATGTATGTCATATTCAAATTGATTTTTCCAGCTTTTAAAAAATTAATAATTTATTTTCATTATTTATTGTTTCTTTGGCTTTCAGTGCATGTTTGTACTCCAGCTGAGCCTGCAGAAGCCAAAATACCATGAGAAGAGTCTATTATTCTCATATAGTGAAGTATACTGCGGCAACGCCTACAAACTTGAGCAGGGATGAGAGCCTTACTTTACTTTCTTTGCTCTCCTTTTCATGTGGTTTGTTCCCACTTTTGGGTTTACAAAGGAAAAAAGAAATTTGCTCTTGGGTATGGAAAAGTGAAACTCTGCTGAATTTTTGAAACTGTTGATTCTGTTACAGCAATTGGGTCTTCAGGGCTATTTTTCCTTATAGTGAGAGTTCCTGAAGGGCTGTTCGTCTGCTTCTAGTTTGAAAAGACTTTGTGACCTTTGTGACCTGCCAAGGAACCCTTTAAGTGTGATCCATGTCCCTGCTGTTGTGAAGGTTTGGCAGATGAATTTAGCCAGTTCCCTTGCCTGCAGAAAGCACTCCTTGTGTGAACAAAAACATGGGACCCCAAGGTTGCCCATAACGATGATGAGAAGCAGAGAAATGTATTGTCTGTGCATAAATGGGAGAAGGAAAAGAAGTCCTTTTTGGCAGGATGTTGAAGTGTGATGTAAGGTTTGCTGGGCAAAGAGCAACTGGGTAATGAAAAGACTTCCTGGCAGGTTGCAGTCAGAGTTGCTGACATGAGGGGCTTAGTGAAGTTTCCTGCCTAAGTAGAGGTCCTGTGGCAGTCACATGAGGTTTCCTCAAATCCTGGCTGTGCACTTGACCAGCTGGCCAGCATTAGGGATGCACATTTTCCCTCTATCTTCATGGCTGGTGTCACCTGCTCTGTGAACTGTGGGATGCTGATACAAGCTGGATAACACTAATGCTTTGCATTAATTTGGCCTCTTGGAGAAAGCAATCCATCACACTAATTGAGTGCAGTGCTTTGGTGCCAGGTGGCTGTCTTGAGTCCAGAAAGTTGGAGCACATATGGTCTGCACTGACTTCTAATAAAGAAAAGAATTAATGCTGGACTCTGGTTTGGTTTTTTTTCCACTTGCAAAAGTTTAAGAGGATATGCTGAGCCACTGCCTCTCTGACATGCATCCTTTGGGGTCATACCCCAACCCTTGCAGTTGTTTGATTTTGAGATGGAGATTTAGGCTGATAGTCCATATCTCCAAAGAAAAGTTACATTTGTGCCAGCTGCCAGCATTAATTAACTGCCCTGATTTCTTTGTCTATTGAACAGCTGGAACAAAGGCATCTGTCCATATCTTTGTGTATCAGCTCCATCTTCTGTGGTGGAAGGAGAATTTGGGGCAGAAGGAGGGACTTTGGGTTTGGAGGTTCTCAGCAGTGGTTATGAGCAGCCAGTCTGTGGAACAGAGGCCTCCCAGTGACTTGCATTGTCTTCCTATAGTTGCAGTAGGAAGGGCATGGACTGAGTTTTCTTTCTGAGACTTAAGCAGTTTTTGACTCTGACAGTCACTCTTTTCCTCTCAAATTTTCTGATAATTAATTTTTTTGTCTTTTAAAAGAGCTTTTATTGGGAAAAGAAAAAGGATTTTTATTTTTACTTTTAATAGAAAACTTCTTCATAAAATAAGATATGAGGAAATTTTGAGCATCTCGTGGTCTTTGTGTTTTCAATCCATTCTGTTGTCAGTCGTGGTGTTAGACTCAGTTTGACCATGGCTGGGAGATTGTTCCACCATCTTGAGCAGGTGCTGGCAGGAGAGGTGGTTGGATCTGACCATTCCTGGAACCTGTTCACTGTTCTATAGAGGTGCTGCCTATTGGTGAATGACTTCCATAGCTGCCCCTGTGCAATGAGAATTGAGAAAAACCTACATATAGCAGTGTGGGACATCTGTGAGTGTAAAGTCACTTGGAGGAATCCTGTTTCTTGTGAATATCAGACTCCTAAGGCAGCTATTCCTTGGTGTGTGAAAAGCAGTCAGGCAATTGCAAGCAGCTTGATGTATTTGAAAGATGAATCACCTTTGTGTTATTTGACCATTAGCATTTTAAACCTGACAGAAGAGGGCTGGAGCTGATTGCTTGGGCACAGCAGTTCCTGAGTAAATAAAAGCTAGGAATGTAATTTGTCTCTGCAAAGTAAAACATTTGATTAGAAGGGAATGACAAAGAAAAATGCTTCTAAGCACAGTGACTGCATCCAGAGTCCACTTAAGCTTTCATGCTGATATGTCTAAATTACTGGACTGAGGACCCTTGGACTGGGATCCACGTTGTTGTTTTGCTACTGCCTAGTTTGGGACCCTGTGTAGCTTGGTATCTTTGTACCTCTGTATCTTACCCTATATATGTTTGTGCAAAATTAGTAATGCTTCTTTATTCCCAAAAGCTGTTTGGAGGTTTCCTGGGGTTCTCTAATGCCAGTCAGAACAAAATATCAGCAAATCTGTGACTCAATGCCATCAATACAAGCTTGAGGGGAGCACACTTTTTGCCTTGTGTCATGTCTCTATGTCTGTACAACAACTTCTCCATGATGGAAGATTCATGGGACAAATGCTGAGCAAATACAAACCAGAAGAGTATACTGTGGTCGTATAAATTGAGTGTCTGTCTCTTCAAATTCATATGCTGACCAGGGCTGGGATTTTGAATGCAGGTGGCTTGGTGTGATGTTAACTCCTTGCTATGTTGCCTGTTGCCCCATCTCGTAGCAGGGGAAGTGAAACCCTGCTCTCCCCTGTCTGCACACACATACTTTGTTACTTGGCAGTAAGAGAGATTTCTTATTTTGTACAATTGCTTTCTGAACTCATCTAAACTTTTGGCTCTCATCCCGTGGCAGTGAGTTCCACAACTTCAAAATTAATTGGGGCAAAAAGGTATTTTCTTCCATTTGTTTAAGTTCTTTGGAAATACAGCAACACAAGAATATTAGAATTACCCAAATTGTTCCCCATGAGCTAAGTCCACTCAGAAGCTGACTCATCCCTGCTTGATTACTTGATGCTTGGTCTTTCTCTTCTTCATTAAGTGCCTTATAATACATTGCCAGATACATAACTGGCATTTCTTTTCTTGGGAAGGCATCACTTTGGTTGGCACAATGGTGTGGGTGAGGGGGTGACAGGCTGTGTGATTGCAGGTGGGGTGGAGGTTATCTCCAAGGCATCATTTCAGTTGATAAAAACACTTGACAATTGTCTTTCTGTTCTCTCCTTCTGAATAACTATCTGAAATGGGAATAAGCATGAGAAAAGCACAGACTTGTAGATCCTAGATTAAATTCAACAGATTCTCTCAAAGGCTGCTTCTGCTAATTGAGGGCACTGCATTTCCATGGCTTATGTAAAGGCAGTTTGCCTAGAGAGAGAAGACCCACTCGAAAACAATCAAGTCCATTATTTTGTAGCCTCTATTGCATTGTATTTACATTCCAGGATCCTTGACCTGGATGGATCAAGCTAGGCATTTTCTGCAAGTGGCTATTTTAACTCTGCTTGTTCTCTTACCTTTCATCTTTTTAAGAAAAGTACATCGAGTGAGACTAGAGAAATGAAAGTTTGGGTTGAATGCAAGATGATTTCCATCCGTGTATATGCTGCTGGCTCATCCAGTCCAGGTTTAATGACTGAGGTACCTCTAGGGAAGTCAGGCCTGCAGAATGATAGATTGTGATTGACCAAGTGTATTGGTCCTGGCTTTCTCCTGGGAGCTGAAGAAGGGGGTTACTCATTTCAATGGTTAGTGTACAGAAGAAAGTGGATGCTAGCTTAAATTTTAAACTATTTCAAATTAGTTTAATGCTCATGCCAGATTATCTGTCCTGAAGAGCGTCTTTCTTCCTCTGGTAATGGGAAGAGCCCCCCACGTGCAGCTGCTGATGTTCTTCTACATGGTCCTTCAGTGGCCATCCCAGAACAAACTCAAACTTTGCATATCTTGAGATTTTTTTAGGTGTTTTTACCAAGCTTTCAGCAAAGACTTCAGTTAAGCCACAGTAGGAGTGGTACATAAGGCTGTGGCTGGAGCCCTTCATATGCATTTTTACATAAATCCATTAATAGCCATGGGATGATAATGATCCCTTGTGGTTACTGATAATCAGGTTCTTGGGTGAAATCTGAAACCTTCCATCTTTTGTGATTTTCTGAGGCTCTTAGAGCCTTCAAGCTGTCTTCTCCCCCTCGTATTATATATATTCATAAATGTTTGTCGAGGGACACATTCTTGCTCCAATTACAAATTATTTGCTCTTTTACAGTGAGGTTACACTAGATACTTCACACAGTGAATGGCTAAAGTTAATTGTTGAATCCCAATGCTGTCTAATTGGAAAAACTTCAGCCAAGTTATTTCCGAGTGCTCATGCATCACTTCAGATGTTTCTATCTCTTGTCATTGATTTTAATACATGAGTGAGTGCCAATTTATCCTAAGAGGATTTAGCAAGTATCTTTGCTACCTCTTCATAAGCATATTTCTAGTAATGACACTGTAGGTTCTAGGTTACAATTTTGTTTAAAAAAAATAAAATAGACGGTTGCAAGGTTGATTGTCAGGCTTTTTGAATGCTCAGTAAATTAATTGCACTTCTGTGTTTCCTAGTTAAGAAAATACCGTGACTTTCAACCTACCCATGTAGAAGATCTGTGATTTGAAGTTTGCATATTTTTCTAAAATCTTAGTCTTATCTCTGAGGAAATAAAATGATCAAAATAAATGTGTCTCCTTTTCTCAGCACTAGAAAACCATCAGTTTAGCTATATTAAAGAATTTTTTTGTGCTACCAATAAAATTTCATGGTCAAAGTCAACTCTTGAAACACAAGATGAGGAGTGACAAAGCTCACTGTCCTCTCTCCAGAGCGAGGTATCAGTTGCTGCCATTCCATCTGACAGGACTGTATGGATCTGTGGTGTGTAAAATGATTTTGGTATTGTATCACAGGCACAGTCATCTACAGGGAGGAATGAAAGTATATTGTTTCTGACATCTTCTTTTTCTGACAGTTTTACACTTTGACATTTGGCTATCCCAACTTGTTTTCCTACTCACTGACCCAAAATATCATAATGGTCTGGTTCAAAGGCTGCAAGTAGCCTCAAATTTTGTGCTCTGTTGAGCCTTCATTTCAGTTTAGTTTACTGAATTGTCAAGTATCTACCTATGAGAGTCAGAGAGAGATAGAAAGACACCTTTAGAATTCTGATGACTGAGAAACCATGACTGGGGCAAAAGGCAAGATGTCACATTGTTGCTGTTGCATTATTCATGAAAAAGTGAAACACAATGTTTTGACCTTGAAATCTTTTTTTTTTTCTTTCTTTCTGCGTTTAGAGTTAGATATATAAACTGCAGCCATGGAGCTATTGATGGGATTTGAGGAACTGAGTAAAACTGTCTTCCCCAGGCAAAAACTTTGCATAATTTTGGAGCTGTCAGTTTTGCTGAGTTCTGAGGTCACCCCTGAACTCGGAGAGGTGGGCATAGCTCTGTCCAGCCCATGTGTTGCCCCTTGGAGGAGAAATGTGAAGGTCAGAGAAGAAAGTCCTGCAGGGCATAACTGGCTGTGCAGACAGTGGTCTGAATGTAGAACTGAAGTATCTTTTTGTCATGGTCTTCTGGTTGTTTTAATAGATTTCCTCTAAAAACGTGTTCTCGGTTCAAGCAGAGGCCTGCGGTAGTAGAGATATTGAAAAATGATGCCTGTGCATTGCATTTTTTTTTCCCTGGAATTTGGCAGAAATAGATGTTGCATTTAAAATCCCTTCACAAAACAATACCTGTGTTTTGAACCACATCCTAGCTGGCCACAGTCACCAGAACCCTACAAGGGTGGGTGTGTAGAGTGGGACCATCCTGTTGTCCTCAAGGCTGCAACATGGTCCTGTGGAAAGAGCGAAAGTGAAAACAAATTGTGGCTTAGAGAGATGCTGGAATTGTAATGGAAGCACATTACATTGTGTAAGGGATGTTAGATAAATTGAACACTTTATCATAGACCTGTACCTGGCTGCCCTTATGCAGCAAATGTCTGGATTAATAAATTTATTGTTTTTTCCAATCGAATGCCGGGACTGTGGCCCAAGAATATGTCATGGTCAGACAGTTGAGCTCAGAGTTGCAGTTGAAGCTCTGCAATCCCAACCAGCTGCAGAGTTTGCTTTAGGCCAGCCATACTCTTGGAAGCCAGGCTAAGAAAAACACAGGAGCACACACTCATTGCGATTCACATTCTGTGTGAATCCACAGTAAGGTTCTGTATTTGTTTCTTTCCGACGAAGCACAGTTTATTTTCACATGTCGGGGTGCGATACAGGGAACGAAGGTCCCTCCCGAGCCCTTGAAGGTGAGTAGTGGGTGAGCTCTGAGAGGGAGCTTCCCCTTCCCACAAGTGGGCAGGGTCAGCCCAGCCTTGGGAGACATGTAGGCAGCAAGCAAGGAATCCTTGCAATGGTGGGAGGGAGCTTTCTCACCTCCCGGCTTTGCTTTGCTGCTGGCAGGGAAATGTGCTTTCAAAGCACAAGTTACAAAAGAGGAGCAAGAAAACAAGATGCAAATTAGAGGAGAAATAAACTTCAGAAGAGATTCCTTTGTGATTAAGACTCAGTTGTTTGAAGAGGCAGACAGCATAGCTTTGGGTGCATCAAAGGCATATCCTTTAGTAAATTCTTCTCTTTCTGTTCCTTTGGACATATAGGGAGCCCATTTGCACAGCATCAGAGCTGCTTGCCTAAACACTAGCCTGTTGTAGTAAGTAAGGAAAATAAAATACAGAAATCTTTTGCTGCTTTTTACACTCTACTGGAGATTGATGCCTTATCATCACTTCTGTCTCAGTGGTGGATCTGATGAGATGCAGTAGGTGTTTCTGCCCAGAGCTACAGTGTAACATGCTCACCTGCTCTGATTTTCAGCCTAAAATACAAACGTGAGCCCTCAGTTACACCCATATGCCAGGAACAAGCAATTATTTCCTTTGGTCAACAAAAATTCCCTCTGATTCTTTCAGTTAATTATACAGGATAGAAGAATTGCTAAATTTCTCCACCTACAGCAGTGTCAAATTGATAGCTCTGGGTTTTTCCAGCATAATGCAACGAGGAAGCTCAATTGCAGATGGTTTCCTCAGGATTCTCCACCATTTGTTGTTGCTGAATAACCTTTCAGCTCTTAGACAAAGCTGTAACATCAAGTGCTAGAAACTGGTCTGCCAGACTGGTCACCAGGGAGCCAGGACATTGCATAGCGGGAAAGCTGCTCCTCATACACTTTTCCTTTCAGTGCTCTGTCATTAACATGTAGACAAACTTGTGTCTGAGTTTGCTCCCAGGCCATTCCACCCTGTAAAATGTTAAAGCTGAAAAGAAAACCCCTGAGGCAAGTTGTAGTGGGTAAACTTTTCCTGAGCTCCCTCCTAGAGCTCACGTGGGAGGAACAAATAGTGCAAATGAATCTCTTGTCTACTGGGAGTGCAGACCTCAAGTCCTGGTTATGCAGTAACTGTGTCACTGTGTGTACTTCATCATTCGGTGCTGCTTGAAGGAGTGTGTTGAGAAAACTGAGGCTTTTTCAGGTATTGCCACTATGACATTTGAACCAACCTGTCAGCAGTTTGTGTGGCATTATAAGCACAGCCAGCCCAGGAGGTAGGAGTGAAAGAAATGCTTCTATTTCTCTTTCCTTCCTATTCTGCCAAAGGCTAAGTCAAAGCACCTATAAAAAGAGTCTTTTGAACTATGTTTTGAAAGACACTAATTCTGATTGCCTTTATACCTTTGGTCTTTATACCTTGTGTTTTCTGGAATCCCACCAGTCTTCTAGTCAGAGATGTGGAGCCCACTGAGAGAAAGGAAATATCCTTTGGACAGTCCAAACTGAGGCAACTTTTCCTTTTGGAAATCTGTGATGCCCAGCACTTTTGTCACATGTTGCTCATTACTGCATTGGCTTAAAAATAGATTGATGCATTCAGTGCTCTTACTTCACTATGCCCAAACCAAGGGAAAAACCAAACTAATAATTTTTACCAGCTGCTATCAGAGTCCTGTGGCAACCTGCCAGCGTTGTGGCTTGTTGGTTTTTGTGGACAAATGAAAAATGGTAGGAATTCCAATAACTTAGCGTTTTGCTTGGGTGGTCCCTGTGTCTTTATTGGCCCTGAGGCTTTGCTACCCTTATTTTAGCAGAAACCAGCTGTAGCTCTTGAACGTGTGTGGATCTGAAGGATCTTAACAGAGAAGCCTGACTTTGGAGATTGGGAAATTAGAGCACAAAAAGGCAGATTTCCTTGCACGAGGATGCATTGTAGGCCAGTGGCAGGGCTGGGAACAGTAGTAGCTCCATTGCTAGTTCCATGCTGCATCCACTGGATTACATCTGCCTTCCCCTTCTCCCTGCCCAGCAGTGCAGGTTGGGCTTTCCTTGCCCCTATGGAATAACAACTTCATTGCTATGCATTAACATCAAGTTTAGCAGGGAAGCTGGCAGAGCAATAGAAGAAGGCAGGAATTTGGAGCATCATTTCATTTAATCCTCCTCATCCCATATGATTTAGTCGAGGTACTTACACAGCAGGAACAGCCCCACGTAAACAGTGTTACCAAGTGATTGCTCTCTCTGCTTTCTATAAATACCCAGTCCTGTGTTAGTGACTCTGCCCTGCAGACCTCCTGTCAGATGAGCCAGCTTTGTACATGCTTTTAAGCACTATATGCATGTATTGTAAATGTTGGCTGTGTATTTTGGTGGCGTAACAGCTGGAGACCATTATGGTGTGACAACACTGCTCTCCTACACCTCATAGGAAATTCAGTTTGGTTGACCTATATTTATCTCAGCTTCCATGCAAACTTGCTCTGTAATCTCTCGCTTCTGTTATTGCAAATCTGAAACACTGAATCAGGAAACAGAGGCTTGCCAAAATTGTTAAATAAGCAGAGCCCGTGTTGTTTGGAGACTGCCACTGTGTTTTCCTGCTCACATGGTGCTGGAATGTGTCTCTGGGTAGGGGGGAGGGAGTGTTTGTGAATGTAGTTCCAGAATGAGTCATTATGGTAAATATCTAAAAAAAAAAAATAAAAAAAAATAAAATTCTGAGTTAGGATTAGATGTTTCTGAAATAATAAGTTAGGACCAGGCAAAAATCTTGGTGTGGCAGCTGATACTGGCCAAGAGGCCTGATGCACATGTGATATGTAAGCAAGGTAAAAAGCATTCTTTTAGGGAAGGCTATTTTTAGAGGTTACAAATCCTACCTCTTCCACGTACTCTCCTATTTTTAACCAGGAGTGCTCCCGAGCTCTCTGCCGTGCTCCCAGCTGTGATCTGCAGGAGCCTCCTGTACAACATCGCTTTGTTAAGAGTTTGTTGCCTATTATGGAACACGAGCATTGTGGTAATTGGACTGTGTTAACCAGTGACAAAATGGGTACACATCAGTTTCATCTTTCTTTTAATATCCCTTAGTACTGCTCTTGGAGGTGGCAGCTAAGCCATGAGCAGTGAGCAAATTTGGATTAGCAGGGAGTTAAACACAGACTGGCGTGGCTGGAGCTGCAAGATGTTTGGAGAGTAATAGAAAGGATCAGATACTACACAACCCTCCCCTGCTTCTTCAGCACCTTCAAGAGCTTTCAGCCTTAGCAACAGCCCTGACAGTCCTGCCTTTTAGGAGCAGGAAAAAGCATCCCATAGACTATAAGAGCAAGTTTTTGGTAAGCAGGGAAGTGTGGGACAGGACAGCCCACAGCCATGAAGAGGTGCAATGACAGGTGATGTAAGTTCCTTGGCTGTTAGCAAGGGAAGGAAGGCAGAGACTGGCAAAACCAATCCAATCTGTAGAAAAGATTTCTGAGCGAAAGGGGAGCTTTGTACATAATAACTCCCTTTTACACATGTAAGAGTTGTAGCACAATGATGCGCATTTTTCCAGGCAGACAGATGTTGCCTGTTGAGAATTGGGTCACAAAAGGTTGCATCTGTAATGAATGTGTGATTAGTAATTACCCTGAATGGCCCTGTATGAAAAACTTGATGATTCCCTGCAACTATCTACTGGATGCTATTTAATCCCACTTGTAAGCTTTTGAAAGTCTGGCTGACAAAGTCCTTTGCAGGTGTGACATACTGAGCACCTTTGTAGAGTTGGGATCTGAAAAGAGGGGATAATCACAGAGCAGGGAGGGTTGTGATATACAGGCAGGTGAACAGTGTGTGTGACAATTGTGTGTGACAAGGAGGTGGAGAAGAATGAAAGGAGTTTGACCAAAAGCGAGAGAGGAGGGTGTAAGACAATGATTGTCTAGGGGAAAGGAGAGGGTGGTTCAAACAGAACCTGAACAACCTTCTTAAAAGCTGCTGTCACAAATTGCATGATCTGCCTGGGTATCTCTGCTTGAACGTTTTCTGCAGCTGATTCTTCTCACTTTAGGTCTTGTGATTCATCCTTGCCATCTTTCCTGAGAATGCATTTCAGTATGTTCATGCTGACCTCAGAGCATCGTCATTTGGGGCAGCTTGTTGGGCTGTCCCATCTCCTGCCTTTTTTAATCTCATCTTCTACATCACCTACTACTGTGGTACACATACAACCGAAAAGTGATTTTACCAGGACAAACTGGGGCTTTGAGCAACTTGGTCTTGTGGAAGATGTCCCTGCCCATGGCAGCAGGACTGGAATTAGATGACCTTTAAGGTCTTTTCCAACCCAAACCAGTGTGTGATCCTGTGAAACATCCAATAGCAGTGGGGGTTGTGCCTGAGCAGGAGATGGCCAAACAAGGTCCAGTGGCAGGAAGCTGAAATTTTTGGCATGAAAGGAAATACAGGCTGCCTTTTTTTTTAATGCTGAGGTTGATTTACCAATTCTGATTTACCAAAAATTACCAATTCTCTGTCATAGGAAATCTCTCAGTTCAGGCCTAGCTGTTCATCTAAAAGAAGTGTTGTCATCTGTAGCTCAAGCAGGTGCTCTGGGAGAATGCAAAAATTGCCAGATGATGTTCTCAGTGTTTGCACAGGCTGTCTGGTGTATGTCCATAATGATTCCTTTTGACCTTACATGAATCCCCCAAAAGTGCCATCAACTCTTTTTTTAAGCTGTACTCTTTTTTAATGAGTGAGAGGTAATAGTCTAGGAAAGTCTTTAGGGGGAAAAGAGTGGGGAAGAAGGCAGAAGACACAGCTTTTAACTTTGCACTCCTCCATGTGTGGGCAAGAACTGCTCTGTCAGTGTCTGGATGCTGTTCTGCTCTTCATCATGTGTTTGATGCCCCTCCTTTAGCTGGACTCCATCTCTCCCTCCTGTCCTCCCTGCCCTTTCTCTTGTATTTGCACAGACAAACTGCATCCACAGTTTTCTGGAGAAGAGGAGGAGAGGTGGGGTATTCACCCCAACGTGGATGAATTTCTCAAATTTGATTTTACTTTTAGGTTCTCTCTGTGAATTTTCCTCAAGAGATGTGCTCTGAGGATAAAATGGGTGTAAAAAACTTTCAAATGGCTCTATTAGGCCATTTGAACTTTTTTTTTTTTTAAAAAAAACCTCCTACAGTCCTTTTGAGAGTGATAGTGCCAAAGTGTTATGCTTTTTTTTGCTCCATTCAATTCTGCTTTTCTGTTGCTGTGCGGCCCGGGAATACAATATGCTGCTCTGTGATGGCAGAAGCTGTTCTCACAGTGTTTCCATCACATTCAGGAATAGGAAGAACAAGATGTACCATGAACAAAATTATTTTTGTGAGACTTCACTCCAGCTTTGCAATTCCAAGTGCTTCAAAGATACGTCTGATCTTTGGCATGTTTACATATATCAAACAAGCTTTGAGGGTCTGCCCATTGCTGGCTGTGCAATCTCCCACCCTGTTTCCCACCTTCTTGTTCCAAAGGTGTTTTGCTTCTGACTCCCCCCAGGAAGTTTGACTTGTCACTCCCTGCTAAAGTTGGGATAAAGGGTGGCCTTGAGACATCCTTGTGTGGAAGGACAGTCTCAATGTCTGGCACTTTTTTTCCGAGCTAGAAGGCTGTCTGTGGAAAGAAATGGGCATTTGCAGAGGATGGTTTGTGTCTCAGGTGGGCTGATTTGCCTATGAGCATGTGTCTTAGTCCTTGGAGGATGTAGTAGCTATGGATATATCACTTACATGTCTAAGCAGGAGGGGTACTGGAGAGAGGTACCACATATTTGGCCAATTCATGGGTCAGTTATATCTGTGAATTTAAAGCAGACAAGTTCCCTTCAACAGCAGTAATTATAAAACTGCTGTGGGGTTCTTTGTTTTCAAAAGCTCCAAGAATGAGGATCCTGTATATTGATATCATCACTCAGGAGCTGTGGCTGTTGTTCTTTTCGTGCAGCTCCCATTTTAGTGCTACACTTCAGTGACATGTCTCATCAGAGACTCAGACTCAACATGTTGGGGAAGATGGCCTCTTCTATTTGATTGTTAATTATCTGCCTTTAATATAGTTCAGCCACTTGAAGCTTTATTTTTAGAGACTGATTCCTTTTTGTAATTAGATATAATGGCTGAAATGACCCAGTTCTCATCAGGAGTGACACTGACACTGAAATAAATGTTCTTAACCTCCTTTGGGTTTCTGTCTTCCATTTTCTGAAAGTCTGTGGTGAACAGACAGGTGAGGTTTGTCCAAAAGCTGGGGAGCTCCAGGGAGGTGGGGCCACATTTCTGTTGGGCTTCTACTGCTCTGCCAGGCCAAGGCAAGAGCAGAGCCTTGACCTGGTCTTGGCAGCCAAGGTTCATAGTCGTCATTATCATCATCAGAGATTGCCCTTCAGTGCTCCCATCCAAGAAAAGCATGTGTTATTACTGTGCAGTTGCATTGTGTTAATGGTCTTAACTGAAGTGTTGTGAAACTTGTGACCCAAAGATGAAGCCTAAGAAGGGGTTTGTCAGCCCAAATGTTTTCTGACTCTGTCTCGTGACCTAAACCATAAGTAGGAACCTAGCCTCCTTGGTTATAAAACATTGCAAATAATGATGCCAGGAGCTAAGCTTTATCAGCCGCCTCTTCTTAAAAAAGATTTGTTGTATAATGGTGTGTTGGGTGTTATTTTGCTGTGATTTAGGGGTCTGGGTCTGCTTGTTGATTTAAATATTTTCCAAGAGCATTATAAAACTGGATATTGGGTCAAATTTCTGGCTTGGAAACCTTAACGGTTCAGTAACTCACAGGCTCTTTTTAATAAAAGCCCTCAGGAGAAGAGACGTGCCAGGGCGCAGTGAAATATATGCTCTGCTCACAAAGGCGGCAGCAGCTGCATCAGATGATTAATATTTTGTACATCCTGACACTGAAATGCAAGGTTTGGCTGAAGGATCCAGGTATTGTTGTGTCACAACCATATTTTATTACATTTTAAGCTACAGCCACTGAAACAGCACAGTTGCTTCCACATGATAAATAATGTAAATAAAAGCTGATTAAATAACAGCCCTCCAAGAAGGGAGAAACCACGAGGAGCTTTCAGCCTTCTGATCTGCTGGTTTGCTTTGCCTTTTTTTTTCTTGGTTGAGGTAGTTTATAGTATATGGTAAAATGTTCCCTGGGAACTGAATTATATAACTTTTAGCAGCGTTAATGTGTGATGAAATGAACACTGAGCCATTCAATTAACACTGCACTATTACCTACACTGATAGACACAGACATATTAATGGCATCTGCATTGATACTGGGTGACTGTAAAAATACTGCCATTGTCAGCAGTAGGAATTGGTGGGTGGATTCTATTTTATGGTCAACATAAGATAGAATAAAATCCTGGTGGTGCTGGTGCTCAGCATGAGGTGATCCCTTGCCATCAAGGGACCTGCTCCATGTTCACAGTTCTGCCAGCAGAATAAACCTTGAATGGGAACTTTCTGTGTTGCTGAGTAGCTATTTGAGCAACTACCAAATTCTTCTGTTTGTTTTGGTTTTTTCCATTTTATTTTTTTAAAAAAGGAGGTGTCAAACCCATGATCAGCCCTGTCCAGTGGTCCATCTCTAAAGGCTGCAGTGCTGAGGCTTCAGAGGAAGCACAGGAAGAGCTTGACATTTGTATTACAGAAAGCAGGAACTGCATGGGGAAAGAGAAATCTTTGAATCAGCAGGATAAGTGAAAGAGAACCTCAAAATGCCTTTTCCTCTTCAAATTTCTATGTCTGTGAGGAAAGATGTGAGATCTCTGATAAATACACATGGGATAACTTGTCCCTGATACTTGCTTTTCTAGAATACACAAGGGCTCAAGAACATCTTGAGTTAAGTAACCTTTTCAGCTTTTTTATTTAACATTAAATTCTTGTACAAATTTTGTCATGTCTTCCAGTTCCTTCTTACTGAGAACGAGGAACAAATTGTCCTCCTGCATTCAAGCGCAAAATCCCAACATCAGAGACATCTGAAACCCCATCACAAAGGTCTCATATGACCATAAAATATAGCACACAAAGTAATATGCTCCCAGAGGCTGCTGGTTTTGCTGGCTGACATCACAAGTGCTTGGCAGATCTAGCAGCTCTTAAACAGCTTTAAAAAAACATACCAGCAGCACTAGGAGATGAACAAGAGGTAGGCTCCCTCCAAGCCTCCCGTTGTGTGTGTCGTGTTTGCATAACTCCCAGCAGCAGTTCATGTTAGCAGATTTATGGAGCTAGCTTAGATTTATGGCAGGGAAACAAAACATGGAAGCCCTGGGGGATAGTGTTGGTTCCTGCCCCTGAGCAAAGTCCAGCCCTTATCAGGGAGCCCCGAGCCAGGTGCTGGGCTGCAGAGAGCACCTGGAGCCCATGTGGAGTCAGCTGCTGCTTGTGACTCCTTCAAACACGGGCTTGGTGTGCTCCTGGCCGAGCCCTGTCGAGTTACCGGAGTTACTTCGGGTGCATCCCAGAGGGAGGCCCCGTTTCTGCCAGGGATTGCAGTGCTGCTCTTGCAACCTCACCTGCCCATGATCCTTGGCGCCTTATAGAAAAAATCTGTGGGTTTGTTGTGGTTTTTTTTTCCTTTTGCTTTCTTTTTGAAAGCATTGTAAAAAAAAAGAAAACGGGAGAGGTTTGCAAGAGAAAGGTGAGTCAGTTTAATGTCCAAAGGGCTGGCTTTCATCCTCTCTGATCTATTGTAGGGGTGATATTTGTCATATCTAGTAGTAACTGCCTTGGCCCCAAATCAGCAGTTTACCCCTGTCAGTAGTTTATGTTGATGTCCATCATCTCAGTTTCACAGGTAAGGTATTTTAACCCATGCAGTACATGGGTGCTCAGCACGGTGCTTTCTCACCAGTGCAGCTCTAACTGACAACCCCGTAAACCAGAGACCCCATGCATGGAATTCAGTCACCAGCCATTCAGAAACCTTCCCAGTTTGCACTGACTTTACCTCTGTGTTTGGTGACTGGGCTTAAAAGACACCATTCAAATACTTCAGGCTTTGCAGGAGGCTGGGTGGTTTACTTGATCTCTTGTTAAATCTGAGCCCTGCAGTGTTGGAGACAGAGCAAGCAGCATTACAGCCAGTCACATCCCTTTGCACTGTGTTGGTTTTAGTGCTTATAACTTTGTCAGCTTTCAAAACTTGACCCCAAAGTATCTACCTCAGGGTTAGATTTTAGGAAGAAATGTAATTTTCAGTGCAAACAGCTGTGGCTCAGTGTTTTTGGTTGAACACATGTTATTTTATCATATTCAAATAGTAACATAATTCTTACAGTTATCATGTACTCCCAAGCTACTCTTGGGAAGAGAGATTTTTGTTGTCTTAGAAGAGCATTTTTTCATCATAAAATGGGCTCAACTTTGAGATCTGAAAGACTTTCTTTTGTGCTGAACTTCTGAAAGATTTTATTTTGTATATGCTTGGTGGAGGTCTGGGTTACGCACCTTCTCCAGAATTTTCATCTGCAATGGGCATACACATGTCATGGCTGCAGGAGCTGATGCAGAGGGTTCTTGTTCTTAGTGTTTCCACTCATTTCTCAATGGCTGAGGGAGCAGGAGCCAAGTCAAAACCCCATTCATCTCCTCCTACAATTGCTTTAGTTTATAGTTTGCATTTCAACCTAAAAAACACTTGTTTTTTAGATCTTCTGCATGGTAGGATCAACTCCTTTGAGTGCTGCTTTTTGAACCCAAGCGTGTCTTGTTTAATATCAGATTTGCCTGACATAACCTAGTTCTGACTCAGCTACATGTTTTGGGGTTTTTTTGTTGTGTATGAATAAAGGTGGATTTATTCATTTTTTCCTGAGAAAATAATGAACTGTAAGCTGATGTGTGCGTCTGGACATTGTCTCTGCCATACTATATTTTTTCTTCCAGTACCACCTTGGCATCATGCCCATGTAATTAAGTCAAAACGAGTAAGCAACACGTGCTTTGACTGTGCCATGTGGCTCCCTATTGTATGTGTTACAATGGAGCTTCTCAGAACATACGGGTTAATTAACATCTTTTAGGGACCTGAATAATAGATAATGGTGCACAGGGCTTTACCGTGTTGGGCTCTAATCAGTTTATTAGAAGACAGATGAAGACAACACAGCAGGACTGTATTATTCTTGCTTCTAGCCCTGGAAATTAAATTGCATAGCATTTATTTGAAATTAACCAAATGCGATCTGTTTAAAAATGTACCAGGACCGGTTTTGTTCAGGTCTGTGCTTTACTTGTTTGTTTGTTTTCCCTGTTTCTGGAGGGGAAAGACAACCACATTCAGCCCCTTCTAGTGCCATGTAGCACTTGTCAGTATTGCTTTCAAAACGTCCCCCTTAGCTTAATTAACATTACAGTCTGTACCCAGGCAGCATTAATTAATCAGTTGCAAATGGCAATTTTGAAGATGGCAGTGACCACTACTGTTAGCAATCTGCAGTCAGCTTGTGCTGCCCACACGACAGGGGCAGCACAGAGGAGCTCTGAGTAAGCAGCAGATTTTTGCTCTTTTTTTGTTTTGTTTTTGATGTCAGAGGTGAAAATCCTGCTTTATTCTGTGCTTCCCTCTCCACAGGGCAGAATCCAGTAGTGGGAAGGACAGGCTCTGGCAGTTTGACACTCCTGTGTGCTGATGAGTGAACCTCCTTTTCTTTTTCTCTCCTATCTTGCAGCATGCTCTGCACAAACCAGAGGGCTGTCATGTTGCCTGCTCTCCCACATCTGTAGAGCGTTTCACAACCAGATGGAAATACCTGAGCACTGACCCACACCACCTGTCATCTTAGGACAGAGGCTGCTCTGCAATGTGACAGGGAGCTGAACTGCCTTTAAACTTGCCTGATGCATGCCAGGACTCACAAGCTGAGAGTCAGGTTTTACTTTCATCACTTAAGTTGCTTTGGAGATGAGTTCTCTGACCCTTTGCAGGCTGCAAGTGCAGGGATACAAGTGCTGGCAGGCTGGAAGCCAGCTGGAGTGACTGTGCTGTAGTCAGAACTTTGTCACAGCCCTGTCTGTGGTGGCAATATCCTGAACTTGTGCCCTTGTCACCCCACCACTGAGATGACTTGCAGAACCTGTGAAGTACGTGGTGGTACCCAACATGTCCTCATTTACAGTGACAGCACTGAAACATGAATCTGGGAATAAGAAGGAAAAAGAAGGAAAGTTGTTCCCTTGCAATGCTTTGATGAGCTTTACTAGTTGACAGTCCATTTTTAGGCCATTTTTTATTTGTTCAGAGCCTCTGTGAGTGCCCCAGCCTGGCCAGCTGATGCCTTAGATGGGAAGCTCAAAGCTTTTGCTCAAAACCCTGGTGTTTGCTGACTTTAGCAGAATGTGGCAGCCTCCGTTCTTGAAGGGCTTTAGTGTGTGGAGTGGAAGTGAGATGCCTTGGTCGTGGCAGTGAGATGAAACAGGAGTTTTCATCCAGGAGAGAGAGAGGAAGGCATGGCTGGAGTTAATCTGTGTGATGGGGGCAGATGAACCCTCAGCTTGCCTGCTGCTCTTGTGTCCTTATAGGAGAAGTAAAGGAAAGATCTAGCATGCCAAAACCAACAGTAAAATGGTACCCAAGACAAGGTGTGGGAGATGTTTGGTGATGGAATGCTGGGAAGACCCCAAAAAGCTTGGCTTGTATCATCTCTGCTGTTTGCCAGCAGTGGGAAGCAAAGTAGTATTTTGTTTTTTCTGTCCTCAAGAAGAAAAAAGGCAATATTTTGACTTTTTTTTTTTTTTAATAACCCGAGAACAAGTGCTGTGGAATGTGCAGTCCCTGAAATGAATGTTGTTAGTAAATCAAGGCCACAGAGATGTGACCTTTCTAGCCCCTACCATGTAAACTGCAGTTTATTACTCTAGCTGGTATTTAGGAGATGCTGACCTTTAATCCCAGCAGGCAGAGTTGCTTCTCTGATTCGTCCCTAAACCAAAGTGATCCAGGTGACTATGAGCACAGAAACAGGTCTTTGCTAATCTGGTTCCTCTTGACTGGAATGAGGTAGGATGCCTTCACACTGATGGCTCAGCCAGCTGGCCTGCCCTGACTGCTAGCAAAAGGAATAGTGAGAAGTAAAAAGGGGTCACAGCTGCACTTGAAAGAGAATATTGCTCTGTGGCTCAAGTCTTACAGCAACATTTGCCCCTGCTGTTGGGCAGACATGGTGGTGTAGGCATGAAGAACCACCCACCAAACTGCTCCTAAATAGGAAAGGAGGTTTCAGTGTGATTTGTACAGTGTAAATACAGCTCCAGGTAGCTGGAAGCAGAATATAGAACTGTCTCCTCTTTTCTTTATTCAAGCCAGCTTTAATTTGTCTTAGAATGACAGGTAAAGGGAGAGGAATTTGCATTCCCTCTGCCCACAAAGATTACACGGGGCCAACAGGCAGCGCAGAGTCACTTTTCAGAAATGACAGTGCCCTGTTCACATACATTAACTTCTTTTGCCTTCTGCCTCTGGATTATTCACGAGCCAGACAGTATGCTGCCTAAATACCAATAGTGAGTAATGAGGATTAAGTGTTACCTCTAATTCCATCGTTATGAATATTTCAGAACTTCCTGTTCAGGCTTAACTGCTATTTTGGTACAAAAAAAAAGCAAGTCTTGGGAATTGAGCTGCTGCTGGCCGTGACATCACAGCGCTATGATTTAGGTCTGGTGTGACACATATTCCAGAGAGTTAAGCTCAGTCAAGCCTCTTATGTAGATGTGTCTGAGAACCTCTGCGTGGAGAGAGAAGCACTCGTTAGTGAAAGAGGTAGATTTTTAGTGAGTAACAAATATGATTTTTCTGACTGCCTCTGCTGCTTTTTTTCCCCCCAGTTTTCTTCCTGAACCATAAAATTCAGACCATTGGCCAGCATATAATTGGGGAAAAGTTTGGGAACCCTTGGCTTGGTTCCAATTCAGAAATAGTCATATATGAAATATGGGATCAGACAGGGGGCAGTTCACATACTTCCCCAGCAAGGGTTACAGTTTAGATGTGCTCTCCTGGAGGCAGGTGGGGGATGAATACTCTAATGCCTGGACTAGTAATGGTAATATTGCCTCTTGTTCCTTTGGCAGGTTATAAAAAAAGTAGTCATCACTGGGAATTTTTTCTGAAAGTGCTGGGTCAGGAGCACCCAGGAGGTTTGGAAGTGCAGTTGCTCAGTCCAAAGAGTTTTTCAGATCTCATAATCACCCGTAACAAAAGCTGTGAAAACAGTGAAAGGAAAGAAAACTTCCGCATACAAAGGGATGGGCATTCAGTGCCCATCTCTGGGACAGATGAGGAGATCTGTAGGTATTGTGTCTGTGGTGCGCAGCATGGCTCTCTTCAAGTTCCTTTTCCCCCTTTCAAACACATTAAAACCTTTCTCTAACTCCAGCAATTCTGTGTAAGCTCAGATTTATTTCAAATGCCAGTATTAAAGGGCTGTAAAGGTTTGTGGAGCGGCTTGTCTGCTCTGTGTAGCAAGAGGTGACCTGTTTTCCTCCACATTAGCTTTTCTTGCTGTGTGTGACAGGACCACAAGCACTTTCCTCTGCAAGCTGTGTTGGAGGAGGAATGGCACAAAGTGATGATTTGGAGGACAGGGCTCTGTTCACTGCCATGGCTAAGGGGGGAGGTTGCAGCACATTTCTTACCCAGCGTGTAGAAAGCAGGATCAGTGCTAGCAAGCAGTCAAAAGGCAGGATTTGTTTGCGGCAGTGCCTGTGTAATGTTGTCACTTCAGGATGGATGAAGGGCTCTTTATAAACAGCATCATAGATCTGCGTGTCCCCAGAAGGGTTTTAGAATTTCAGACTGTCAGTTGGCACCTTTTTTTTGTGTTACAGCACCTGCTATTGAAAGGAACGGTGGTTTTCACGGGCAACATCGAGTACATTTTTTTCCTATCTTCATTTGCTCCACTTGTTCGTTAATTCAGTATTAACAATGAGTATGAATGTTCAGTTCTGCATAGTGAAATTGTACATGTGAACACCTGAAAATTATCCCCTTGCAAATGCCAGGAATAGCAGTCCTACACTGACTGGGGTGATAAAATAGATGCGACCCAACAGCTTTGCCATGATACTGCTGACTTTCCTGAAGTCATGAACTGAATGGACTCTAATCTATTTGGACTGTGGAAATTACATGTTTCCAAATTGTCCTTTGTGACACATACTGAAATTATCATTCTGAATGGCTACTATCCCTATTAATATTATGGGTTAATGGTCATTCAGTGTCAAGGAAAACCTTTCTCTTTCCTAAATGGAAAGGTGTAATAATTTGCCTGAAGGCTTCAATTAGTTCACTGGAGATGAATACACTCCATGATTTCAGTGCCCAGGTAATTTCCTTTATACACATGCCCTGCTACAGTCTTGTGCATAGTCTTGCCAAAATGCAATGATGTGATGATTAAAACTTTCTGCTACAACCTGCATTTTTAAGGATGTTCATAAAGGTCAGTTCCGGATCAGAAACCCCCTTTGTGATCCCTGCACCTTTTTGCTGGGAAAACAAGATACATCAGGTTTGCACAATGAACCTTGCAGGGAGATTGCTGGGTTGTGTCTGCTGGATGCTTCTCACTGTGGCAGTTTTCTGTGAGGTCGATTGGTTCAAATTGAGGTGTTTTGAATCAAATTTATCCAAATATTGAACAGGAGACTGTCAACATTATGTCATTTGGATGGAGGCAAAAGATTTTTTTATATAATGCAGTAATGAGATGACACAGACTCTAGGTAGCTGGTTTTCTTCTTTATCAACACGTAATGTTTCGATAATTTCAGTGAAGCATTTTGGGAATGTTTCTTTTGGCAAAACAAGTCACAGGGGCCGATGATTTGTCTCAACTAAAGGAAGTATTTTCACAGGGATGGAAAAATCTTTTCTTTTTACTGAGCTGCTTTGCCAGACTTTCCATAGAGCAACATAAGCCTCTAAAGCTGCAAGTAGTGTGCTTTCCTTCTCCTGGTGACTCCACTAAGGAAACTCCGTGCTGTGTGTAGATGTTTGTCTCCATGGAGTGCTAACCTCATTAAATCATGGATTGGACCAGGTAAAGGAAAACAAGTAATGAGAAGAGTTAACTTGAAATGCTTTTAGAATTGCAGCTTCATTGAGAATAGGAGCAGAACTAGGATAATGCAAAAAACCAAGTCCACTCCTCCTCCTCCCCACAGTTCAGGTTACAGTGGCAGAGGCAAAGCACGAAGCTTTCTGGCAGACATATGCCTGCTTTGCAAAGCAGAAATGATCACAGTTAATAATCAGTGCCTTCAAGGATCCACTCTGGATCCTTATGAGCATAGTGCCAGTTTTATTAATAAAAACCTCTAGGAGATGATAAAAGAATGAATGAAAGTGAAGGTGGAATGTTCCCCTGAGATGACCATTTCACTGGTGATGCTTTACCACAGAACTAAGTTTGTAATTTTCATGTATCCCCTGCAGGATGCAGATTTGGTGACATATGGCAGAGTATCACATTAATTTTTATCAAGATCCTGTGGGTGGTTTTATTGAGGTCTGCTCAGAGGGAAGCTGCAAACCAGCCCTGGCAGCCTGCAGCTGCAGCCTAAGAGGATGGGAGGATGCCATGGAAAACCTGGCTGGAGAAATCCTGATGGCTTTGAAGGAGTGAAATAGTTGTCAGGAAGCTTGATGAACCCTGAACAATATATACTCATGACTAAGCCTACAAAGAAATCTGCCATTCGAGTGGCCCCAAATCAGGATAAGTAGGTTTTTTTCTGGATTTTAGCTTCTATGCAGGACATCAGCAATGTTGTCAGTCGTGTTTCCTTTAAAATTTTGTACCTGTAGGTAATAGAAATTCCTGTTGAGTGTAATTGTGATTACTCTCTTTGGGACTGCTGCTTTGTAAAGGTGCCAGGCGTCTGTGTCCTTTGTGCCTGTGATGTGTGCCAAGCCCTTGACTTGTTTCTGTGCTTGATAACTGAAGATAAAATTAAGACTTGGTTATTAAAAGGAGAAGGACATACAGTTAAATGGGTGACTGCACAAACTGTGAGAAGGGATCAGTCAGAGTAGACTATAAAGTATCCAATGTGGAATCTGGGCATTTTTTGGTAGCAGTTCTGGAGAAAGGAGATAGAGGATTCGGATCCTCATTCTCTAAAACCCTGGGAATATCCTTAGTCACATCTCTTAGCCTCTTGGTGCCTCAGTCCTCTGTTATCTGTGGTTTAATGAAGAAAATACCTGAAGTTTGTGATATACAGTGACAGGAGCCTCTTACTTGCCTTCAGCAAGAGAGGATGTGAGTTGCCTTCATGCAAGGCTTGATCTCCCTCTTCCACTGAACCATCATTTCTTTTTTGGAAAGTAGGAGATGGTAAAAATCAGAAGAGAGAAATTAAAGAGTGGAGGAAATGAGAGGTTTTCTTTGCACTGAAAGACCTGTTCTCCTGCCAGGGCAAGCTTGCTACATCCTATGAACCCCCAGATGAACTTCTGACTGTGCTTTGAGATCTCTCTGTGATACCACATAGTAAACATCCGCAATACCTTTAAATACTGACAACATTTGTGGCCAGGCTGTTGTTACTTTGGAGCTAGCACAGAGCTATTGCTGCTCTCCATGACCACCATGACCTGTATTCATGCCAGTCATAAGAATTTAGTGTGTTTTAAGACCCCTGCTCTCTGTCAGATATAAATGAATCCGTGCAGCCAGAAGGTACCCATATACCTGCAGAAACCCAAGGCTTTCAAGCCTCTCATTTCCCAGAGCCAGCTAGAGCACAAGAAGAAAATGGGATCCTGATATTTGTTGGGTCAAAAAGACCCCAGATTTTTACAAGGAGTTTTATTTCTGGTTTTAGATATCATTAGTGTCGGGTTGCTCATATCATATCAAAGCTGCTCAGTGTGGGAACAGTGGGGACAAGGCAGGTCCCTGCTCACAAAAGCAGGTACCATTGTACAAAATCTCCATGGTTTCAGACCTTCCGAATTTCTGTCTTTGTTGCTTATGGTATTGCCCTGTTCTCCTTTCAAGCCTCCCTCTCCCTGAAGCCAGCCTGGTAGCATAACCAGAAAGGGTGGTTCTTGCAAAGGGTTTCAACAGCACATTAATAACTAATCAAGGCTGGAGTCATAGCAGGTGGTTAAAAAGGGTCTGTTGGTCATCGTTTTGAGCTCTGGCAGAAAGCCTGCCCTGGAAAATGTAATTACTGTCCAAAAGAATGCGACAAACTCTGCCAAAAATAATGAAAGTAGATCATCGTCCAAAGCCACACCAGCTGAAACATGTGGCAGTTTGTGGGGGCCAGCCAAGCGTGGCCCCGCAGGGCTTGGCAGCGCCAGAGTGGGGCGGGACACGGCGGCTCTGCTTCCTGAGAGGGCCTGGCTTTTCATGAAATGGGTCTTGGTTCCTCTGAGTGGAAGAAAACGGGGCAAATTTTGAAATTTTCCACACAGAATATTTTCAGAACGAAGGGTCTGAGAGATCAGTGTTTTTATTGCCTCTTCGTTTTGTATACGGCTATATATCCTGCAACGTGAAAGTTTATCACATAACAGTGACAATGTTTTTTCAGCCCCCAAAATAACAATGTGTTCCATTTTGAAATTCTGAGGAGGAGAGTTTTCAACATCCTGTCCTTTTTTTATTTTTTTCTTCCTCCCAAAAACTAAACTAAAGATAAGCAGCCATAGTCTCATAAACCCTCCTGACTTCATCTGCTGCATTTTTCCAGTGGCACACTGGTCCATCAAAGTCTTTCTGACCAATTCCACTTACCAGGACCTTGCAATAAAGATAAACCTTGTGAAATGATGATAAAAGAGGCAGCTCTATTTGCTGGTTTGGAAATTGCTGTTTCCAGCCTCCTGTCACATACTTTGTAGGATTCCTCTCTGTAGCAGTTCTTTCAGCTGGATTATTTTAAAAGTATGAGTATCTTAAATTGGACTGCTTTGCAGGATTGGGCTTGGAAATGCCAGCACTGGCAGTTCAGCTGGCAGGACTTGCAGCATATGGGTGCTATAAACCTCTGAATTCAGCTCAAGTCCAGCCAGAATAGCTTGGTTGTCTGAAGCTGGGTTCATTTTCTGAGCAGTTGCCTATACAGTCTTAAGGGGTTAATGTCTTCCAGGAGGTGATTGCTGGAAGTGGGGTAATAAACAGTCAGAGAAATGAGAGAGTCTCCATTAATTAATTAATAGAGCCACACTGCAGATGGGCAGGAGCCAGTGAGTGACAGCACCAGAGTGACTCTTAGGAATACGACTCAGATATTTGCAGTTACTTTGTTGGTTGCAACCACTTTTTTGTCTAACCAGGATGAAGGGATGTTTACAAAGAGAAGCAGCTTGAAGCCAAAGATTTGAGAATTAAGGGACTTGTATTCATTTTAGAATTAAAATTTAATTTACTTCTTTTAAAATGAAACCAACCAACAAAAAAGTCAGAACAAGCTTGCACCTCCATCCTCTTGAAAACATAAAGCCCATCAAAAAGTAGCAAATTCAGAGGTGGACATTTCTGAACAAAGTGGGAAAAAAAATGGGGTATTTATCATTAAAGCCATTACCCCCAGGAGAGTGAGTGTGCAGAGCCACACTAGCTCCTGAAAGGTCACTAAGGAGAAGTAATAGGAACAATTTTGGACAACTTGTTTTAGTAACAAGAGGCTATAATGAACCTTCCTCTGTTCATCCCACTTGTCCAATTAGGGTTGCTTCCCTAAGGCCAGGGCAACCTCCTATTAAACACCCTTAACTGGGCCATTCTGATGTGATTGATTTTAAATGGGATATTAAGATTCTTTTAATTCACTTCCCAACTTAAAAGGTAATTCCAGGTCTACCGGGGGAGAATTGCTGTCTTCTCTCAGAGCCTCCATCCTACCCCTCTCCTGGAGGGCTGGAAAAGGGCTTTGTTTCCTCTTTCAGCTGTGGTTGTGGATGCTTAATTAAGGGAGACAAGCCCATAATGATAACAGCAGCTGTTCTCTCCCCTGGGCAGAAAGAGACTCTTCAGGGACAGGGTCCTCCTTGGCACAAAGGAAAATATTCTTATGAAAGCAGCACTGAAGAGGCTGGCAGCTCCCCACGGCTTCTGACTTTGAAAGAAACCACAGGAAAACATCCACGTGGCCTGTAGTTTTGGCAAGTGGTGGGAAGGATGTGCACTAGGGATTAAATGCTGAATAACATTCTCTCAGGAACATGGTCCTCTGGATCCAGCCTCCAGGGTTTGTGTTTATAGTGCAACTGACTGCTAACAATTATATTGGAAGTAATCTTAGATTGGGGGATTATCCTGCATCCAGCCAGTCTCCCCATCCCCCAGGACAGACTGGCATCTGGCATGCCTCACACTTCCCCACATGGGGTGAATGGGGGGGGATATTTGGATGTAATTGTCAGACTGGGCCACCCCCACTTCCTGCCCTGGAAGGTTTTGTGGGAGCATAGTGCTGTCCCTCTGGTAAATAGTGGGTATTAAGACTTCCCAAATTTCTCTTGCTGATAAGTTTGCGTAGAGCCTGTCAAGAAGTAACATTGCCATGAAGCAAAGCACAGCTGGAGTCACAACCCCACGTTTCCCACAGCGATCCCGGCAGATACTTTGGGGACGCCTCAGAATACTCTTGTCACTGTCCAAAAGAAGCAGGTGGAGCTGTGAGCTGGGCACAGCTGAGGGCTGAGCAGCCCCTGCAGTGAAGGACCTCGAATGAAGGAGATAAGTAGGAAGGAGGTGCAAGGATGCCTGTGTGAAGCCATGGTTGCTCACTAGTAAAAGTCTGGCAGGTCCCAGGGCAGCACCCTAAATGTCTAGTCATCCACTGTAAGAAGCAAGTGGTAGATTTGACCCAAAGCCAGAATTCCCATAAACCTCAGTGAGATTTGGGTCAGGGCAAAGAATGACTATTGTCAAGAGAAAATGCTTTTTTCTGATGGTGTTTGCAATGTAAGGAAGTGGAGCAACACCAGTTTTGTTTTTAATTTCCTTTCCTTCCTGACAGCTCAGCCATTACCAGAGTAGATTAAATCTATTGTGCAGAGGAAAGCACAGCACTTTTCTAAATTGTTGGTACAGATAAATGTTATCAGCACCGGGTTCCCAGCATCTTGCCTGATGTCATGAGATGATTCCCAGGCCTCTCCTTACTTCAGAAATTTAGGATGGACTTACCCAGTGCTAGTTGCCTGTGAATTATCCTCCACTGTGCAGTGTGGTCTGTACCTGAGCAGCGGCCAAGCAAAGGGAGATCTGAAGAGACACCACAAAATGTATGAAAACTGCTCTTGCTAAAAGTGAGAGTCTTGCTTGTGGCTTTTGGGAGGGCAGGAGGTTTCCAGGCAGTTCTTGGGGTACTGTTGCTTTTTGGACACTCTCCCTGGTCTCCTTCACAGAGGAACAAACCATTTATTACATTGCTCTTTAATTGTCCTGAGTTTTTCTTGCCAGACTTTTTAAAAAAACATTAAATAAAGGAGAAAAAGAAATTAGAATTGCTTATGTTCCCAGGGAGCCATCGGCTAAGCTGGAAGCACTGGAGCAGGAGTGATTGGGACTGTGGGGCAGTGGGAGGTTTTCCTTGGCACAGAAATGCCTGAACAGCAGGAATATGAACTTTCCACCCATTGTTCAGAATGAGATTCCATGGCAGGTGCTGTGTTTGGGCTGGAGAACTACACATGTATGTGTGTGTAATAGCTTGATCAGTTGGGAGGAGAGGGAGATTTGGGGAACTGTGGACTGTTGGGGTAACCAGCACCATACCAGACTGAATGAGTCTGTGTATTCTAACCCTGGAAAATCCCTCCTCTGGATGATGCTGAGAGTAAAGGTGTTGACATCCTAGATGCTGTCAGCACAAGGAAGAAATAGCAAGCACTGTTAGAGGCATTAAAAGGACTGGAAATGCAGCAGTGGCCCTCTGCTGCTGTCAGATGAGATGTGGGAAGGAGCAGTGGGGAATTTTGCAGGGAAAATTCAAACAGTGAGACAGGCGTGTAGGAGGTCTGGTAGGGAGGGAACAGAGCTGAACTTTTCTCCCTGACTCATCATTACTTAGAAAAGCAGCAAGCTGTCTGTATAACATAAAACCTCAGTTAGAAATGGAACTTGCTGGGTTCTCATTTAAAGTATGTGGGATGGGAAGGAATACCCCCAAGACTGAGGTTAAAGAGAGAGGGAGGCAGTCCTGGCAGCCTTATCTTCAGACGAATGTGTTACGTCTGTGCCAAACTCAGTACACAGCTTAAAGAAATAAATAAATAAAAAGGGAAGGCGGTGTTGCACCAACCTCCAAACTGACAAATGCCAAAATTCGCATTTTACAGGCTCTTGAGGATCATGTGTGGGAATAGCTCATTGTACTCTCAGTCATATGAGACTAGTGTATTTTAGAGTATAAGGAGGATGAGAGGTGCTGACTGTTACAGAATTCAAGTGATGGAGATTAAAGTGTGCAAGAACCTCAGAAGGGACTCATGTCTTTTGGGCAAACAGAGGTTGCGCTCGCAGGTGGCGTGGACTGCTTGTCCTAGCAGAGGAGAGAGATGGGAAGAATTTTGTGCAGATCTTTAATGTATCCATATACTTTTGATCCTCTGTAGGATCAAAACCACCCAGTGTTAAACGGGACATCAGTCAGCAAACTCAGAGGAGAGTTGCAGTCCTGTAGAGAGGGAAAAGTGCCCTGAAAGTACATTTCCATACAAACCTACAGTTGGCACAATTCCTGGGAAACAACACAAGGAAATGTGCCTGCGTGTAGCTACAGCAGCATCATGGATTTGATGAAACAGGTGTTTGTGTTTAGCAGCTGGGAGGAGATGAGCACAGCTCAAAGGCATGCGACTTCAGCCCTTCAAAAAACTGTACTTGGCATCGGAACATGTGGGTTTTTTTCTTCCAAAGTCTCTTTGGTGGCTGCTTCCCAAGGCAATTAGCACGGAGAAAAATTGCTTGAAAGGTGGAAATTGCTGGTTCAAGCCCACGGCTACGGCTGTTGTATTTGCACCGTATGTTGAAGGTGTGGAATCTGCAGCTCGTGGGCTCGTGCATCAGGGTGTGCACAGCCTGCCCTGGATTTGCACGCTATAGTTAGGTATGTGCTCATACCCACTTCTTAAACTGAGTTGGCTTCTTCTGAGGTGATAACAAGCAAATTTCAGGGACAGGAATGTGAGCCAGCAGGGTAGGTGGAGCAAGTGCCTTGTCCTTACATTTAAGAGATCTCTCAGCATCGGCTTTTTGCAACACACCTGACTAGGCAGGACATGGGTTTGGGCACGTTTTTCTTTCTTTGTTTGCTTTTTGCAGAAAGTGACAGAAAAATGACTTATTAGGGCTTTTTTTTCAAGAGTTCTCCTAACCCAGCCTGAGTCTCTAATCTTTTCCAATGCATGTCCAAACTACCTGTAAATCCTTTGGAGAAAGATATATCTTTTGTGAGCATTAAGCAATACGTATATCTTCAAGGATGCTTGCTTTGTAGAAATAACCCCCATAAAGATGAATATTTTGGCAGAGGGTGATGGAGGCAGCATTGGATGCAGGATGATGTATTAAACTACCACATGGTGTGGGGGGTTTTGTAGGCAGTGGGGGGTTTTGTCTGACCAGGATGCTTGCATGTGATTCTGCAGGCTGTTTGTATGTAGAGTATATGTAAATATTAGGAGACAGGGCATCAGAGTGATTGCAGCTTAAGTAGGAAAACACTGCTACAACAATGCCACTGCGTTCATAATCCTCCGTGAGTGTTCAGTGCTTTAGTTAAATATGCAGAGACTGATGGAGATTGCCAGTGGATTAGCTCTTGTGTGACTGGTGCCAGGGATTGATTAGCATAAGCAAATTTCTTCTCCAGCTTCCCATCAGTAAGGAGAGGAATGCAGCAAGCGGTCCCTCCACTGCCTGGAAGGGTGCTGGGATGCTGGGGAGGAAAACTGGAGTGGGGAACAGTTTGCTCCCAGTGTTAACTGGTGGGACCAAAGTAATCCCAAGAGTTCTGTTGTGAGCACATCCCCATAGTTTACCTTGCAGAGCTCACAAATTGGTTGCTTTAATTTTTGTTGTGCTTGCAAATGCAGTTTTTAGGATTGTGGAGCTTTTATGTTGCGTGATTTGTTTCTGTGCCGTCTTTTCAGTGATCCTATTTCAGCAGCTGACTAAAGCAGGGACCTAAAGGCCAATAGAAATAGGGCTCCATGATGGGTTTTTGGTTGGTTTGGGATTGGTTGTTTGGTTTGGTTTTTCGCTTGAATGTTCTTTATTTCTGTTCTCGTCAGAATGAGGGCACAAGCCAGCTAATGGGTGTGGTTTTGGGCAGCCACAAGTGTACCTAGTAATTATGGAAAATACAGGGCTGGACACTGAGCTTGTGCTCCTAATGCAAAAGTCCAGTCCCCTTTTTGTGCCTCTCCACAAACATTCTGTGTGTGTGCATCAGGATCCCCTGGGACTGTCAATTGCTGATATAACATTGATCCTTGCAAATATAGCCTTGATGGTGCTGGGGACAGGGATTTCCTGACAAAACAAACTTAAGGCTTGGTAATAATTGAAAATGCTAGGTGGTTGACCAGCCAAAACACCTGCTTATAGGAATCAGATTTCATCTCAAAGTCAGCAGACACTTCCTTGGAGAAATCCTGAATTCTGACGGAAATCAATATTTAAAGGAACACTGATAGTCTGGGGAGAAATCTCTATGTAAGGTGCTTTCGAGTCCTAGCAACCTCTTTAGGGAATAACATCTGAATGCTAAATATAGACCAGAACAAAGAACTGTGCTGTGAAGTAGTGAAATAGTCTTTCCCAGCAGGCAGGAGGAAGGACACTCTTATGGGCTCTCTCTGCAGCCTTGGAAGAAGAAGCTTATTATATCTGTAGCCTGCATGCATTTTTTTATTGCCTCTTGATAAGTAAATGAAAGCCCCCAACCAGCTTTAGATACAGTCAATTCTTACTAAACACAGGGGTAAATAAGTTTTTCTGCAGCATTTCCATACAGTGGTGAGTAGCTTGCATTAAAAACACAAATCTTCAATGAAGCAAGAGCTGATTTTGCGGGGTGCAGAAGGTGATCTGGTATTTCAACTGAAAGGTTTGATCAGAGAAGAGGGGAAGAAGCTGACAAGAGATGTCCAAGGCTACCTGATTTCAAACTCAGTAATAGTTTCTTTCACTGGCTAAAGGCAGGGCAGTCAAACAGTGAATCTCCCTGTATGGCTCTCCCATCACAAGTGATCCCTTGGAAATGGGAGAAGTCAGATTCAATCCAAGACTTCTGCTTTGTAGGCTTGCTATTTGCTGGAGCTGTTCCACTGGCCAAAAGCACCCACAGGTCAGTCAGTGAGAAATAGGATGTCTTGGGACAGCACTGTCAGATCTTTCTCCAGGTGTTGTACTGCACACACAGATGCAAGTGATGAGCTGTTACGGTGGAATCAATGAGAAGAGCTCAGAACCAAAGCTCAGTTTGTTCTAATGCATTTTGTGTCCCTGATTGCTCAAGCAGTGCATAATATTTGTGCATCTCGCAGCACTTCACAAGGAGGGACTAGCTTTTGTTAAAAGGTGGAAAAGTAATGAGATGCAGTGAATGGTCCATGGGAAGGTGATGGCTGAGCAGGCAGTTCAGCCTCTCACTACCTGGGGAGTGCCAGGACATCCTTCCTTGTGTTTGGCATCACTTGAGCAACCCTAAAGAGATTTCTGAGGGATCTACTGGGTTTGAGCTCCTAAAGGCAAAACTAATAAATAATATGTGTGCCTCTGTACAGAGGGGATAAACCCCCCAAACTCTTCCCTCCTCCCCACCCCATTTCATACCAATACAGGTCTGGAACTGTTTTGATCCCCATCAGAACAAAGAGTAAACATTAAAGTGAATTATCCCAAGGTTGCTCCTCATTAATTGACAACTGCAGGCACTTGAAAACATCTGTCCAGGTTGTCTGAATATTTCCTTCGCTTCAGTGGTTGCACTGAGGAAGCAGAACAACTGGACACACATCAGCACCACCCATTCACCTTTCCTACAGTCGGTCACAGTGGTGTGAGAGAGCAGGAGACATAAGGGAGCAGGTGGTGGGGATGGTTGCGTAGACAAGGAGTCAAATGGAAAAAAAATGTCTTTCTGTGGTAAATGGGGAAAGCTGGGAAGGAGAGACCAAGGGGCTGAGTGGGAATGCAGGCATCCTTGCATTCATATGGGCACAGGGGGGCTCGTAGGCACACTGTCTGTCACAGAGGAGGGGCAGTGCTGGAGGACTCTCGAGGGTTGTGCTGTGGGAAGAAACCATCTGGCTAGGAAACTGCCTTCATCTACCCTTACTATGCATTTTTGAGGTTACATCAAGTGGTAGAAATCAGAGAAAACCCACTGAAACAATGAGCTTTGACCACTGCATGAGTGTGGAAGCTTTTATCCCAAGCCCTTGAGGGCCAGTGCCTGGTGGGCAGGAGGATACAGCATCTCCGGTCTGTACCAGCATGCCTTTGGTTCCCACAGGCTATGCTGGGGTGGTGTCTCTTTAAGGGCAGGTTACAGAGCACATGAATTACGATATTCCAGTAATCCCTTCACACTGGCCTGCCCAGTCCTCCACACAGCAGGAAATGTGGGACAAGCAGGGTTTTGAGATTATCTCGTGCTTTGCAAAGCCAGTTCCCTTTGTGCTTTTAGAAAGAGCTTGCTCCTGCAGCAGGCAGGGGGCTGGGGGTGATGATCCCAGCAGGATGCTGTCCCATGTCTGCAGCAGCACCGCCAGGGCCATGACAGCATGTGTGTGTGCTCTGTCCTCCTCCACATATCCCAGTGCCTGTGTTTGGTGATGACTGCTGAACCACCCAGTTCCTGTCATCCTTGACAGAGATCACATTTACCTCCCAGACCCCTTCCTCCGTGAGGATGTAGTTAATTGACGCAAGCACAACACTACCTTTGCACTGGAGTTTCCCACATCTTCCAAACTGGTTGTTTTTTTGCCCACCAAAGCTGACCCTTGGGGTGGTGGAAGGGGGAAGAGGTATTGCTCTGGCCATGTGCTTTGCTGAAGATTTGCTGATCCTTAGAAGCACGGTGAATAATCTCCTACACTCTTTAATTTCATGCAAATGCCAAGGCAGGAGCAACCGGGGTCGAGAGAACCCAGGAGATACCAGTGACATCTCCATAGCTAAATAAAACAGGATCCTCTGCAACACCAGGGATTTGTCCATGGTTGGGAAAAGCTGTGTGATTCACTGCTGATGGTTGCTGCTCTGATAGCCCTGTGTGCAGTCCCGCTGTGGGAGATGCTGCTTTTCCTCCTCCTGTCTCACCTACCCAGCTCACCTTTGCCTGGCACATCTTGGCAGCTCTCCAAAATAACTTTCCTCATGTCCTCATCCCCTGGTGAGGCTGAGATTTGAAGCGAAATGACTTGGTATTCTTTAGCTGCTCATGTATTTATTTTCTCAGCCCATGACTGTGCACTGAACTTGCTCTTATTCCTCAGTGAACTGTACCTGAGATGCCTCCTCACTGCACCTTGGTGAGACTGGCAAGCCTTGCTGCATCTCCCTCAATGACTTATTTCCAGCCAGGAGGTTTTCTCCTGGGAGTTACTGTCCCCAGTTAATTCATTACAGGGATTGAGTTGATGCTTCACCTGTTTCACCCTGCACACAACACAGGTTTGCTCATGTTTCAGGATCCTGTTGCTACTGGAAAGCAGCTGGGATCACCGAGGAACAGCTCTGTATTACTGAAGTACTGACATCCTTTACCCCTGTCTTTGCAATTTGGTTCTTGATCACTTTGCATGACTCACTGAGCACCTCTGTGCCACCATCTCCCCACAGATGTGGTACCTGCTGCTGCTCCTTCCCTTTGCACTAATGGAAAACTGCATTATCAGTCTTGGGCCTTGCTAGTGATAAAATCTCATCACAAAATGTCAGATCTAATACTCTCCTTTGTCCCAGTCCTTTCCTCAGCCCCTGGAAAGTGTTAGTTGACAAGACAAAGTGGGATTTGGCAAATTGTTCTATTTGAAAAGATGAAGAAAATATTTCTGATTTCTCAGTCCAGCCTGGCTTGCTGCCTTTTTTTCCCTGCCTTTTTGGGAGGCAGGGAGATTGACAAAGGGAATAGAGCAAGTAGGGTGAAAATTATTAGTTGTTTTGAAATTAAAATGTAATTGTGTTTTTAAAGGACCCAAACTGAAAGGAAGTATTTGTGAGTTATGAAACAAAATGTTTCAATTGTCCTAAGGCAGAGTCAGTTTGATTTTTAATTTGCATCTCTAGAGTATTTCTAAGAATTACCATTATTTGTTAAGAATTAAAGAAAATACTCTAAGATTAAAAATAAAAATACCACCAAATTGTTGTACCTATACGGATTACTGGTTTTATTGGCATCAGTAGGAGTTTCCCAAGAGGCTGGTGAAGCTGGGATTGGATCTTTGTTCTGTTTGCTCCTGGTATTATTGGCTTTTGGCTCTATCAAATCTGGCTGATCTAAAAAAGTTAGAGGGAAACATGGGAAAAGATCGAGCAAGTGGTATTAAAGCTGGCCCCAAATGTAGCCCATCTTTATCGTTAGCAGCAACCTCAAGACTGGGAAGAGAGGTTTTGCAAGACCTCTTTCTCTACTAAGCAGCAGCTTTGTGGTTGCTTGACTAGGTGGGTGATGTGGAAAGTGTTTTCCCAATAAGGGGGAGTGACTAACCATTGTGCAGAATTTCTGGAAAGAGGAAGGATGTCTTAAGCTAATTCTAACTTTCTTAATTTCCCCTCGAGTCCTCAATTCCACATAAGTGTTCAACCACAGGCACTATCCCAATTGCCTAATAGCCTAATTCTCGTGCCCAGTAGCATGCTCTGTTGATCCTTGAGCATAGTCCTGCTCTGTACAGACTGTCCATTGTTTTTCCACAATCTACTTGATTTGTGAATTAAAGCGTAAAATACTAATATTGCAACAGTAGGATTTTGTTGGAGTCTCAAAAAAAGGTAACACAAAGGGGTGAGACAGTTACTTTCTTGATTTTAGGACAAACTATAGAATAAGAAAAAAACACAATTAACATGAGGGGTTTTTAAGCTATCTTAGAGGTGAATAATAATTTAATAGCTTTTAAAAGATCTTAGATAGGTGTTTTGCTGGATCCTCTATCCCACATTGCCCTCTAGTGAGGACATTGCAGAGCAAATCATACCTTCTTGCAGCCATCAGGATATGAAATGTGGTATTTTAATAACTGAGCTTGTTTCTCAAGCCTTGTAACAGCTCGTTTCTGATGTGGTGGTGTTGTGATACAACAGTGTGAGGAGGGGCAGAATTCATCTGTCACCTGCAGTGTCATCTGTACGTGCACTGGCCGCAGGTTTATCTATATAATAAAGCACATTTACTTTATTTGAGCTATCTGCCTCTGCAAGCATCTCCCTGCTCCTGCTGCATCACCAGCCACAGGTCTGCTCTCTTCTGCTTTGGGAAAAGGGGAAAATATTCCCTGGGGACAGTTTGGTGAAGGATGATCTTTTTCCATGTTCTTTGTCTTACTCCTTGCTCTATGAGCATACTCCAGTTCTGTGGTTTTGCCTGTGTGTACATATGGTCAGACAGCCCTGCCTGTGGTTTGGAGATCATCACGGGACAAACTTCCATCCCTCTTTAACCCAACACTGGGGCATCCAAAAGTGATGTGTAGAGGATTAGAATTGGCCTTGTCCTTCTGCCTGTGTACCTGTATGACAAGACACATTGGTGCCACAAGACAATTTTGGTGTGTTCCCAGTTTTATAGAGCTGTTAAACACAGAAAGTCATCAACCAATAATAGGTTTTTAAAACTAAACTAAACTAAACAAAAACAAAACAAAACAAAACACAACAACAACAACAAATCAGGGAAACAAATATCTGCTGCCTCTGGAGTGTAGGTTATGTGAGGTCTCACCTAAACCTGCCCTGTGGGGCCCAGAGCTGGCCTCTCCTGGAGTGTGGGTGCCCCAGATCAGCTGTCTGATGGTCACACAGTCCTTTTACTCACACACAGGTCCCATCAGGGCAAGTGGCACAGCAGCTCAGCAGCCCCCTTGGTTCCTTGGTGCCTGTGGGGAACCCGTTGCAGCCCAGGGTGCTTTGAAGGGCCATCCCTGTGGATGTGAACCTCAGACAGCTCTGGGTGCTGGATACCAGGATCTGGGCTGAGGATCTGGGTCTGGGAAACAGGAGATGCTCAGGTGTACCTGAACTTTCCTTTCCTTTTTACATTCTAGGGCAGAGAAATAAGAGCAAAGCAATGTTGGGAGTCCTGAAGTCCAAGGGCTCTTCATCCAAAACATGGGCTCTGTTTGTCACTGCCCCAACTGATATGTGTCCTTATGTACTTGACCATAATTATGTAGAAATTGATAACTAATCTTCAGCCATCAAAGATTAACCTGCTCTTTGATTGCTGGCTTGTTCATCAGAGTAGTAGCCATGGCCATCTCTGCTAGATACTGTCTGTTTAAGCTCTTTGACTAAAAACTTAACAGTTTTAGAAGAGTTCTAAAACCTGTGATTTCCTGCTTGCAGACAGGGAAAGGGCACAACCTGATTGTGCATGTGGCAAATACGTGGATGATGACAGTGCCCTGTTGTCATTGCCATGCTCCCAGGGGCTCTGGGACCCCCAGGAACACCATCATACCGGGGGAACCGGGGTTAGCAGCACTATCACCCAGCCTGCTCCACGTGGCACTTGTGGGCTGAATGACAAACACTAATGCCATCTAGTGACCAAAAAAAAGGTGACAATTTTTTTTTGTTTGTTATTTTGGTTTGGATATTTTATAAAATGCCTTTGGAAATCTTGTAGCCCCAAGTGAGGCTGCCCTTGGGGGCTGGGAAGGAGGGAAATGATGCTGGATGTGCTGGGGAAAAAAAAAATCCCTTTTTATATTCTCTCTCCAGCTCTTCCCTTATTTCACATTCCACGAAGTGCTTCTGCATGTAACCAGGGACTGGGTTCTCCCACACAAGGCTTTATAGATACCCAAGGGAACAAGGCATAGGCTTCCTAACCAGCCCTGATGCTCAAGGAGCACAAATTCCCCAATTTACTGCTGGATCACGGGGCACAAACTCAACACCCCAGGACAAGGTGACTGCAGATGGCTGGTTCACTAGTGACATGGACATCATGGGCAGAAACTCTGGGGACTAATTTAAGCTGGCAGCACAGCTGCCACACAGTACCATTGCTGCAGCTTTGAGCTTGGCTGAAATAGGGCAGGGGATGGCAGCTCTTGCTGCTGCACTGACAGTGACTCCTTACTGTGGCTCATACAACCTGTCACTTTTTTTCCTTCCAGCACCTTTGTTTCCCCCTCTTGCTGCTGTAGGTGATGAGAGCCATGAAGGCATTAACATGCTGGGTTTCTGTGTGAGCAGCTGGCTGGAGGCACTGCTGCTTTGTATCTAGTTACTAATCCAGCCATGTCCCAGTGCCAACAACCTGGAGGAATTAATTTGCACCCTGCATTTAAAAAATGAAGGTGTAGTTGTTTCTGACCATACCAGCTTATTCTGCTTGACTGAGCCGTCACCAGCAGGTGTGGTTTGCCTTGTGTAGGGCTGGTGGTCTCCTGGGAATATTTTGCAGTTCTGGTAATTTCTCCAGCTCCTGAGAAATCCACAGAGAGAGAACTTGGGAATTAAAAGTTTCCAGATAAGGAAACTGAGGGCTGAGATAGCTGAGATGAAGTGCATTATGGATGCACTGAGATGCCAGGCAGCACCCCCGGAGAGATTTGGAGGGAGATGTGGGATGTACCCCGAAGGAGAGTGAGAAAAGCACCCAGATGCAGATAAGCTCCTTCATGGGCCATTTCTGAAGCGCAGTGACACCAAGACTGGTGCCAGCACAGGCTGCCCCCCTTGCCAGACACAGGGATCCATCAGCACTATCTTGCCCCAGAGGGAGCAAGCAGGCTTGTGCTCTGCGTTGGCCAGACCTTGTCCCTGCTTCCTTCAGAAAGCCATTTACGAGAGTCCTTGAGGACTTTCTGTTGTTTTTCCTAGATGTTGTTATTATCTCAAATATAAAGGTATCAAATATGTTCTTATTGTCTAATTTACAAATGTTTTGTGTTATTTTTGCTGCTTCTGTTTCTGGATTATCCTTGTGTCCCCCTGCCTTTCTGCCCTGGATAATTGAGAGCTGGCAGTGTGCCTGTAACGTTCCTGTTTCAAGGCCAAAATGGGAGTGAGAATAAATGCTTCTAAATACTGTATTGAAGCAAATAACTAATTTACTCATAATAGCTCTTCTTTTGGCATTACAGTGGTAATTTCATGCCGGTTGTGCAGGGAGAGTGAGCAGTTGTAAGAGGCTGGAAGAGCCACGTGCCTTGGGGAATATTGGCCATGTGGGTATCATGGGGAGAAGGGATTCATGGATTTGGAAAAGTGCTCCTACTTCTGTAGAGGGACTTTATCTAGCCAGCTGTGACAATGCTCATTTCATAGATTTGCTGGCCCTAAAATCTGAAACTTCTGCCTACCAGGAGTTCAGCTGGAGGCGGCAAAGGCAAAGATTCCCCCATGGAAGGCAGGTCTGCTTCATCTCATGCTTTTGGGTAAGACAGACACCTTTTAGAGTAGCCAGCTGACCAAAACACAACATTATGTCCACACTGTCTCCTCAGCTCAATAGAAATCCTTAAGCATTATCACACCTCCATCTGTTCTTTTTCCTGAAGAGACATGGAAAAGCAGAAGACATTTAAGGTGCTCTTTTGCCTGAAGCACTCAATACAGAGACATAGCCCTATCTATTTGGCATCCTGCATCTTGCAGGAGACAAGCAGAACCACTTGCAATGAATAACCAGTGCCTAGTACTAATTTTTTTTTTCTCTCTCCTTGTAGGGATCCTGTTTACGATGCTGGTATTTGGACCAGCCTGTGGATTTATCTTGGGCTCCTTCTGTACCAAAATCTATGTGGATGCTGTCTTCATTGACACAAGTAAGGAGAAATGGGTTTGATTTCAAATCGAATACACTAAAGTTGTGCCAGCAGGATGTTGATGCTCACAAGCAGGAAACTGCCTGTTGTTCCATCTTGAGTGCCTCCTGCATGTATGGGTGTCACTTTTAGAGGGGTTTTATGACTGGAGTTCAAAAGTTTTCAGCTCTTTTCTGATAAACAGGTTTGTAGTCATTAAAAATTGTTCTCTTCCTTTGGTTTTTCTACGGTGAGATGAGGTTCACCCAGCTCTTAGAGGACACCTTGAAATATCACTGTGGCAGGGCAGACAGCTACCCATGCACATAGTCATGCCAGGGGAGCTGTGTCCAGAGCACAGGATGAAATCTGGAGAGCTGCCACCCCAGAAGCTGTGGGAACCATCCAGGTTCTGGTGGAGGTACACCAGTAAGACCCATGCCCAGCACCTTCTGCCAATGACCCTGCTTCAGTCCCACAGTATTATTCCTTCTTCCTAAACCTGTGCTAATTATTGCTCACCTTGGCTGCACTTGGGTTAAATCAGATTGTTTGTAAATTGACTTTTTGTTAGACAAAAATCTGCAAATTCCGCTTTTAGTCGTACCTGCACTATGTGTTCTTTGCCATGAGAGGGCACTGTATAACAGGCAGTTCTCCACTGCTCCCTCAGCCCTCTGGCTGCAAACCTGATGCTTTTCTTTTCCCTCAGTTATTCAGATGCTTTTTCGAATCCTCCAGACCCTTCTGCATGAGTATTGCTGACTTTATTCTTGTGGACTTTCTGGGCAGCTGCAGCTGGTTACCATCAGAGCAAGATGCTGGCCCAGCTAAAAAGTTAATTTGATGTCTTCTGGTCATTTTTAGTACGAGACAGTGCTCTGTATTTACACCTCAAAAAGCACCAGACAAATATGGAGCCACAGAGTGGAGTGTTTATCACTGAGAACACAGAGGGGCTGTGGCTCAGCCACCTACAGGGTGGTTGTAGTGCTTTCCAGCTGCAGGTCCAGCTGGCATTGGCCATGGTCCATTGCTGTCATGCGAAGGCTGGGACACACATGGCCTCTGTCTAGTTTTGTATGGGAGCTTCCATGTTGCAGCTGGCTCTGCTTTGCAGCTCAAGGTGGCACGAAGTTGAGCCTCATCCTGCTCCCTGTTTTGGGCAGGTGTGGGATGCCAGGGTATGCTGATGTACTGGCCTCCATACAGGAGCTATTTTAGGAAGGGAATATGAAGAACACCTTGATTTACCTGGCTTTTCGCAGTGCTGTGTTCCCAAGATCGTGAAAAAAATGCACTTCAGGCAGAAGAAAATAATAGAAGAATCCAGTCCCTCCACAACACTATTTTTCAAACTTTATCTGTATTTGAGAGCTACATGTTATTTTCCCTTAGGAGAAAAGAGTTTCCTTCTATCTCTGCTTGAGAGACAACTTGATTGCCTCACTTGAGACAGATTTTTCAGAGTGGCAGTAACCAGACAGACATCATGAACAGAGGAGCTTGTTATTACAGCCACGCGGACCTGGGTCTCCCCCAGGAGTCAGTCACCACAGTCAGGGTGCCCACAGCCACTGGGCACCCTTGTGGCTGTGGCAGCGAGGCACAGCGAGTTGGGGACACAGCTTTTTATGTGCTGCTGTTTATTTTTGTTCCCCTAAACTGACTCCAGACCCCTCTTTTGCCTTATCTCTGCTGAGTGATGGTCTACAGGATACTCTTGCCTTTTACTTTGCTTTTCTTCATTTTCTGCTTAGTTCTCTACATTCCCTAGCCCATTTGGTGCAGCGGGTGAGTTTCTTTTTCAATATTTAGGATTGTTTCACCCTCCACAGGTGCCCCTAAAGCCCATCTAAGTACCCATCTGTCTTTTGCTGAAAAGGGCTGTGAATTCAAAGCTGGGAGAGCATTGACCTCCTGGGAAAAAGGGGTAAACCAGGATGGAGATGCAACGTCCTTGTCTGCGCTCCTGCTGCTCTGTGCAGATCAGTAGGTGTGTCAGCTGTGTGTGCACAGGTGACACGCTGGGACAGGCATGTCCAAAACCTTGGTGCCAGCACAGGGGACACTGATGTGTATGTGGTATCTTCCTAGAGCTGGCAGAGCCAAGACACTGGAGAGAAGCTCTGATTACAGGGTGTTGCGGAAGCTGGATGTACCATCCAGATAGAAAAGGTGATGGGAGCTTGTCCTAAGGATCTCTTCGACCTGGAGGTCATTACACAGTGGTGGCTCACACAATACAGGTGTGGGGTGGACTGCAGGCCCCCACCTTGTGTCTTGTATCCCTTAGCAGCCAACAAAGCCCCCAGCAACTGTCTTCCTACAGGATCATCACACTGTTGTCTTCCCCTCCCCATGGCCAAGCCACTGACCCGTGTGTGCCCTTGCAGGTAAGCTGGACATAACCCCGGACGACCCTCGGTGGATCGGTGCATGGTGGGGAGGCTTCCTGCTGTGTGGTGCCTTACTCTTCTTCTCGTCCCTGCCGATGTTCGGGTTCCCGCAGTCGCTGCCCCCGCGGCCGGAGCACACCGGGGAGAGCGAGCAGGCCATGCTTCCCGAGCGGGAATACGAGAGGCCCAAGCCAAGCAACGGGGTCCTGCGGCACCCGCTGGATGGGGAGAGCAGCACGACCTGCTTCCAGCAGCTGCGAGGTGAGGCACTGGCTCTCGTTGTGTTTTCGGTGGGGATCAGCAACAGGTTAACAGCTGGTTGGGTTTATAATTGGTCTCTCATATTTGGGCTGTCTACCCCTATCTCCGAAATTCCAAAAAAAATTTGCTATCCTGAAATTTCAATCCCTCGCTTGTAATTATCTCTGGCATTGTCCTTATTTGAAAGAGAGACCTTGTTCCACTTGAAAGCTTTGTGGTTTTTATTTTTAACTGCAAAGCTACAGAAATGCACGATAGTCCTGTGGAGTTGATAAAAAAATTAAGGGGAATACAGTTGCCGGAGCAATTTGTGATCTTCTCTCCAGTCTACTGTCCTGCTCCCCTCTGCCTCCCAAAGTGGAGAGAGAGCCAGCAAGGGCAATAAAAAGAAAATGGGAGCTCCCAGGATGTGAGCTACAGATTAGTGCAATCCCAGATACAAAGCAATCAGTGCTGAGCATCACCACAGCTCTTAAACTGGAATGGGGAAGAGGGAGATATCAGCCCAGAATAGCAGCAATATGACAGGGCAGAGCATCACTTGTAGCAAATTAGAGAGAAAATCCCACATCATGTCCTGCAGTGATGGAAATGGAGCTGACTCTAATTAAAGTCAGCTGAGGATCCAGCATTTTGTGGGAGAGTGTGGGCAGATCTCCTTTCTGGTAGGCTGCACTAGAAAATCCTTCATCTGAGAGGGTGGTTCTGTAGCACTGGTGGCTGGTTCCCACTCCCTGTCGCTGTGGCAGAGCGGGTTTCATTACTGCCTGATGCGTTTAGATAAACTGGGAGTTGAATGAGGTACAGGTGGGAAAGAAGAAGAGACTTTGGGGAAAAAAACTATTTTCTAAACATAAAAATACCTTGAATAGTTGATGTAGTCGTTCATTAATGGAAGGTCAAAGATGTGAATTTTTGACTTGTTGAGAAAATTCAAAAGAAAGGTAAAGGGATAAATTGTTTGAAACTTTGTCAGTAAAATTAATTTCTTCATCCTTTCATCCTTATTGCAAGGATTTTGTCTATTTTGAGCAATGGACTATTTTTGAGGTATGTCCATGTGGATAATTCTGTGTCTTTTGTTGTGTATACACCAAAGTGTCTGCTTCTGGCCACTGAGCTTTTGGAGTGGGCACTGGAAATTTTTGCAGGTTTTCATATACAAGAAGGAAAGTATGACATATCCCTGCTGCATGGAGGGGCAGCAGTTCAGCCTGAGGATGGTACTGAGCATCTTGCACACAGGGAGGCCATAGTGGGGTTCATTGAGCATCTGTTGCTCATTGAAGTAGAGAAATTAAGCTGCCACATCCATATGCTTCAAGTATTGATTACATCAGGAGGCACTACAGTCTTCCACATTAGTACTCTCGTTGCAGGTAACTCCATTTTGGATCTGTCAGTATCGGAGGAGTCTCTTTGTAGATGGACTTTGAAATATAATTTATATCACATCGAATAAGACAAGGAATGACCTTTTTAGTTATTCCTTTGAGGCCGTCACAGATGACACGGTGTTGGTAGCTGACACCTCCTTTTAAGTCCCTTGCCACTATTGTCACAGTTGGAATGTGGTCAAGAGTCGTGTTCCTAAAGTGCCTGCCTTGAAATGTTCACAAGGGAAGGCAAACACACCTTATCATTCCTGATGAACGGTGTTTCAGGTGATGGTTTAATCTTTCTGTGGATATACATTATTTTGCTAGCACCTGAAATATCTATATGCATTCCTGTGTGGCGGGACCAAATATCCTTAATCTATTTGTCAATTGCATGTATTTTCCTTTGGGAAAAGTTAGACTGTTTAGTCTTTTTCCTAGGATAAGAAGGACTCTTATTTATATAGAGAGGCTAAAAATATGTTTGTGCATGCATAGTCATGTCTTCTGTCCTAATATGGGCCTTGGGTTTTACATGAATTTGGGATGCTGAACAGAATCATAGAATCACAAAATGACATGAGTTGGAAGGGACCTTAAAGATCATCTAGTTCCAACCCCACTGCCATGGGCAGGGACACCTATCACTAGGCCGGGTTGCTCAGAGCTACATCCAACCTGGCCTGGAACACTTCCAGGGATGGGACATCCAGAGCTTCTCTGGGCAACAGCAGAGGACTTACCTGTGTATGGGTTTGGAGATGCTCATTGGGGTTAGTATGGCCATAACTGACTTCATTTCTATCAAGCATTGTGTCTCCAGCTTGTCCTGGGTGGGGCTGTGCCTGCTGTAAGTCTGTGTCTGAATGGAGGTGTGGATTGTCCATCTCTTGGGCAAGTGTGGGGAGGAAGAGTTGTTTCTCTGGACCGATTGTTTGAATACCCCTTGTATCAACAATGCATCCTTAGAGGCTTAGAGGCTGCATCTCCTTTTGGGTTATTGAAGGGGTTTTATTGCTTTTTTCTATATTTTTTCCAAGCCTTGCAGTGACTGCCACAAGAGGGAGGACATGGTAGGAGAGGGAACAGGGCAGTGTCAGCTGGGGATGTGCTCCGAGTGGGGTCACGGCTGTCAGGCAGCGACACGGCACAGCTGGCATGTGGGAGGATGATCGAGACACTACAAGATCTGCTGAAAGTCAGTGAGATGCAGGGCTGGCTGAGATTCCTTGGCTTTCTCTAGCCTTAGCACACAGAAAACTCCAGGACTTATATAAAAAGAACTCTCTTAAAGTATCGATCTTTTAATCTCTGTCAAAGTCTAAGCAGGAGGGAGGGCCCAGCTTTGGGGGAAGCCATGGCATCTCTTCCTATGGGGTATTTTCATGCCAGGGAAAGTAGCATCCTTAAGAGGAGCTTCAAACTTGAAAGGAAAGCGGTGCCTTTGAACAACATGAGGTGAAGAGGCAATCAAAGGCAGTGGAGGCAGCAGGGGGCTGCCACTGACTGCTCTGCACAGGGGCTCTGCAGCCTGGGCAGGAAAGCTTTGGGACAGTCCTGGGAGCTGCTTCCTGTTGTTAAATTGGTGTGTGAATGCTGCACTTCTTTGCCTGACTAGTATTTCAGTTAAGCAAAGCAAATCCATTTGGGAGCTCAGGGAAGTGAAGGATTGATAGCAGGGAAAGGATGGATAAATGCTGCCGTTGCTAACAACCCTTGCCTGGCAGCCTGGAAGGGTTGTTTCAGCCCTGGACTCCTTGTATGGTCTGTGAAAACACTTCAGGCATGGGCTCTGGTAGTCCTTGCTCTCCTGGGGTCCACAGCTTTGCTTTCCTGCCTCTGGTCTGCCTTGGGGACCTCTCTGCTGTTTGGGGTCGGAGACGATGCTCAGTGTCAGGGCACCTGTGCCCTCTGCTTGTGTAAGTCCAACATCTGCCCTCTTACTCAGTGTTAACATGCTGCCTCTAACCCACCACCTGCTCTACAACGTGCTTGGAAACATTTTGTTAAAATCCTTTCTTTTCGTACAGAAATGTCATGTTTACTGAATTGAGCGGTCAGTTCTGATGACATTTGATTTCAGAATGCTTCCTTGGCTTGATCTTTAACACCCCAATTATTTAAACCAGAAATTTGTTACATTCTCCCTGTCTGTCTAGCAAGAGAGATTAAAACCCTAAAAGGACAGAAATTGATATGGAATACTTCAGGTTTCAAGAGAGAAGCTCATTCACAAGGAATTAAAAGAAAGCTCACTGTGGAATTAAATGCATTTCAAAACTGTAAATTCCCTAGATTTGGAAACATTTTGGTTTCTCTTCAGCTTCATTTTGAAGAGTGTAGGAGAGCTGGGATGTACAGCTGACAGCTGTCTTGTCTTCTGTTCAGTTCCTTCCTGCTCTGTGTACCAAGCTGCTGAATACCTAGGGAGGGAGCTGCTCTGAATCCAGGTTTTCTCTCCCTAAAAGTACTCTCTGGGAACAGACATGTGGTGCTGGGCCAGAGGCTTCCAGCTGTGCAGGGAGGGCCTGGGCCATGGAGAGCCTGTAGTCCTCTGTGAGAGTTCATAGGACTGGGTGGGATAAAGGGTAACAGGAGCAGTTTAAACTTGTGTCTAATGAGTGATAGTGGCAACCTTTTGGAAAGGGCTCCCTCTGTGCCTTCCTTCAGTGATGAGTCTTTGGCCCAGATCTAGGCAGGTACCAAGATTTTAATGCCTTCTTGGATTTGGATCTTGTCCCTCTACCAACATCTAAAAAGCTTGCTGAGAAATCCAAGGCCTAGGTGAGAGGGTGGTGGGTGATCATAAAACACGTCAGGTCCCATCAGTCTCCGAGTTTCCTTTGGCTTGCTTTTCATGAGGGTGTGGGCATTTTTGTCTGGTTCTTCTGGGCTGTTTCCAAGCCAGCATCCTTGTTTTCAGCACCTTTAATTAATTCAGAAAGGCCTTCAGCCTGCACGCCTTGGGACCAAACCTGAGCAGCAGCCAAAGTCAGGCAGAGCATGTCTCTGAAAAGATACTGTGCCTTGCCATAACCTCTGTGTCTCAGGTGAGGCAGGTTTATGTCTTCCTCTGAAGTGGAGCGAAGGTGGTTGCTGGAGGCAGGTTGATGGACTATAAGGATCTGCTTTCCAGGGTAACTTCTGCTTCAAGCTTGCGTCTTGTCAGGAAGGCTTTTTGACATAGGTGTCATCCTTTTCCTTCATATGCTTCATGATAACAATTTTACCTAGGCCACATGGACTTCAGCATATCAAACTGACCTGAGATACTTTCAGCACCTCTTGCCTTACTCAATCTTCTCTTCTACAGGAGCTGCCTCTTTCCAGAATGTATTTTCGTCTTGTTGCCTACGCTATTTTGCTTCATCCCTTTTCCTCAAGTCAGATGGAGATTTTGCCTTTTGTTTTGTATTCAGACCTGAGGCTTGCTGTTGACATTGGTAGTAGAAAGTTGTATTTTGGCTCAATGCTACATTTTGCCATTCCGTCACTGCACTGTCCTATGTGGACTGGGCTGTAAACCTCTCTCTAATTTATTACTTTGCTTTCTGTGTTCCTCATCTTTACTGCAAATTGAAAACACGTCTCTGTAGGGTGCTCCAACCAGAAACAGGGGCCTTGGTGATTGTAATGTTCCAAACAATTCATTTCAAGCACCAACGTGATGATTATAGTTTGTCGTTTCTGGAGAGTAGTTAAACCTCATGTAATGAGGTTGCCAATTATCCCCGGTACTCCCCGATGTGCAGTGACAAATCAGAGCTACTTGATGCACATAAGTGTGTGTGTTTGTCAAGCCCATGGCCTGTCACCCACAGCAGCCCCACTGTGGGAGACAGGGAGGATGCTTGATGCCTTGGCATGGGTGTTGAGTGTTAAAAGGTGGGATTGGTGGGGGTGTTGCAGAGCTTTGGGACGTCTGCCTGGGTCCCTTCCAATCTGTGGATGATCCTATGACCGATGCCACACGTGAATGGTCTGAAGAGTTGGGTTTAAAGTACTTCAGCAGTAAAAAGAGGTGTCACGTTCTTTTCAGTGTATCTTGCCGTGCCAGTAAGAATTGCTTTTCTGCCGTCATTTCTGGAGCGTATCAGGTGCATTAAGATAAGGATGCTAAATGAGCTGGTCCTTCCAAGAGTGGGAGGGTGAGTCTACCTGTACCTTGTCGGCACAGTTTTTGGGTTCTCCAAGTAGATTTTTGAGACTCTTTTGGCTCCAAAAGACCTTTCCTCCTCGCTGGAGCTGATCCCAGAAGATGTCCTTCAAATGTTTATCATGACTTCTGCTGGGATTGGCTTCAGTGAGGAAGTGACATTCTTAGCTGTTGTGTTCCTCAGGGCTTCACTGTCCCCCATCAGACATTTTCCATTCCCCCTCTATACCTAGCACCATATGCCAGGCAGCTGAAAGTGTGTCTCTCTAGTCTATTGAGAGATTTTTTAAACTTCACTACTGACTTTTAATCTTGTTCCCAGAGGTATTTCACCCCAAGAACTGAGACAGATAAGGCGGCAGCAGCAGGTGTCAAATGATTGATCTTAACAAATGACAGCAGCAAGATGAAAGTATATTCATTTCTATGGGGAACCTCCTGTCATTTCCCTTAGAAGATGAAAGGGAATGAGCTGGCCCTGGCTGAGGAGATGGTGGAGGCTGCCAGGCATTGTTTGAGTTGTCTGTGCACCGGGTTTTGTGTTACACCTACCTGCTGGTGCAGAGACCTGTTGCAGTAGACAGTGATCAAACAGGCAGTGGAGGCAGGTTCTGTCCCAGAAAACTCACAGGGAGGAGATGCAATGATCATGGACTCATAGAATCACAGAATGTTTTGGGTTGGAAGAGACCTTAAAGGTCATCTCGTTGCAGCCCCTCTGCCATGGGCAGGAACACCTTCCACTAGACCAGGTTGCTCAAAGCCCTGTCCCACCTGGCTTTGAACACTTCCGGAGGGATCCACAGCATCTCTGGGCAACCTGTTCCAGTGTCTCACCACCCTCACAGTAAAGAATTTCTTCCTTATACCTAATCAAATTCTCCCTCTTTCAGTTTAAAGCCATTACTCCTTGTCCTATCACTACATGCCCTTGTCAAAAGCCCCTCTCCAGCTCTCTTGTAGCCCCTTTAGGTGATGAAGTGATGTGACTCCTAGCCCAGCACTGCTAGGCAAGGCAGTCACAAGGGGCTCCTCTCTTGTGTGAGACGGTGCAATAACTCTGCAAAATTTTCGCTGTCCACCCCAAGCACAGAAAGATGGATTTTGACCTTGGTAGTGCATGATGGCTGGGTAGCAGCCTTGCCAACTTCAGAAATAAATGTGCATGATCTTTAACTCCCTCCTGCAAAAGGCAGGCTGTCATCACTATTATTTGGTGGATAAAGTTAGAAGTAGACCTTTGTGTCTTTGGAGTTGAATTGGCACAAAGCTACATCTTGAGGAATCCATTAATCTTGAACAAGCTGAACTCCAGAGGCACAACAGGCATTAATACCTTAAATAGGGCTTTTCAAGCTCAGCACTGCCAAGTCTACCTTTACATTTTCTGTCTTTTTCCTGGCAAGAAGGGAAAATTCTGTAGGTGGCCACCAAAGAACTGAAGGAGGCAGCAGGTGGCTTCTGAAATTTATCCATGTCTGAATTCCCCCATCCCCATTCCTCCCACACAGTATTTTTTCCTTTCTCCCCCCCACCCCCCAGTTCTACTAAAAATTACTATGCCTCTTGTACCTTCATTATGTTCAGCAAATCCTCAGGAAGCAAGAATTTTATACAGCATGGAAAAACATTTGTGATATAAAGAGACCAGAAACTGTGGAGTGGCTCCTTCCAAAAAATATTAGATCTAACCTAATTATAACCCTTTTTTCCCCTTTCTCCAAGAAAGAACCAAGGGCACCCAAGCAGAGCCTTGACAGTGAGCTGTGCATTGTCTTGCTGAGGCCAATGCAGAAAAAACCCTAAGGAAAAACAGAAGCTAACACTAGGGAAATGTCATCTACCAGACCCTGGTACACCATAGGGGATGTGGGGGATGGATTTTCAAAATGCAAATAGAGGTCCGTTGAGGCCTCACTACACTTCAGCAAGGTAATTTTCAAACTTAATGATTTTCACATTTAATTCAGGAAGAAATTAGTCATCAGGTATGGAGACAAAGCAAGACTCTCTTCTGTACTGGGATCCTCTCCTCTTCAAGCTGTGTTATCTCGACAATAATTAAAATGTTCGCTGAAGTAGAAAATGTGCAATCTGATTCATTAGCCTGATTTCCCTTTGTAAGGTAACTCGTGTTTGCTTATCAGAATCTGAGACAGGCTTGGAGGAGAGAGGACTCTGGACGCTAATGATTTGGGAGGGGGTAGCCAAGGGATCATGAAACCAAAGCCACGTGTGTGTTCATCCTACACAGTGAACAGCTCAGCATGTCCTCTTCCCTCTCAGGAGTCCTTCTTGGGGCTGTCCTGTGCAGGGCCAGGAGTTGGACTTCAATGATCCTCTTGGATCCCTTGCAACTCAGGATATTCTGTGATAACAACAGGTTACTTCCTTTTTCACCATTCTGATATCTGAATCTTTAGATGGCACTGTTTGGGTGTTTCCTTTTGTTCTGGTGTTGCCACATTTTAACCAGCTTGTCTGTTCAGACAGTAAATTCCTCCTGGTTTGAAGTGAGTTTGCCCTTCAGGAGAGCAGAAAGGCACCTCCAGCACCTCAAGTAAAGTCTACACAAACACATCTCTCCCTTTTTCCTCTCTTCTAGTGATCCCCAAAGTAACTAAGCACTTGCTCTCCAATCCCGTCTTCACCTGTATCATCCTGGCAGCCTGCATGGAGATCGCGGTGGTGGCCGGATTCGCCGCCTTCCTTGGAAAGTACTTGGAGCAGCAGTTCAACCTCACCACCTCATCTGCCAACCAGCTCCTGGGTGAGTAACCACAGGGGCCACCAAATCTCCAGCATCCAAAGGTATTTAAAAGTGTTCAGCATGGCTGGTAACTGCGCCCAGTTTCTCTGGTTAGGCTGCCCAAAAAGTGACTTTTCTGACGTCTAGAAATGTGTCTGTGAGCAGGAAGGGTGGGATCCAACTGTGCCGTGGCTGCAGAGCACAGAGTAGACCTCCAGCATCCTTCCTTTGCGACTGTGCTCTCCACTGCATCCTGCTGCCATCGCTTCCCCTGCAGCCACGCCCATTGTGTCGGAGCTGGTATGGGAAGCCAGGATATGAAAATCTCTGACAGCCTTGAATGCAGCAGAATTGGGCCATTTGGTTGCCCAAGGCTATAGTTGCTCTCTGACTGAGCAGCCCATTGAACTGCTTGTTCAGGTACCCCAGAGTTCTCCATCCCACCTCCATTTGGGTTAGGAAGCCCAGTTTCTCCTGTTAGTCACACCTTTCCCCTTGGCCTGGAAATGATGGGATTGCCATCAGCAGTGAAACTGATGCCACTGAGCTAGTGAAACTTGGTTGTCTTTCAAATGCCCCTTTTCTCTGACCATTCCATGCTGCTGTAGTTTCCCATTTATATATTTCTCAGCGTTCGTTTGTTCCCTGTCAGGACACCGATGGCAGAATCTTCATTTATTTGCTGCTGCTGCTCATTCCTTAGTAGGCCCAGCCATTTGTTTATGACAGCCCTTCTCTCAGCAGCACCCAATTAAGATATCTTCAAGTTGATCTTGGATGATCTGCAACCACAGCTCGCCAGATGGGCAGCTGGCAGTGATCTGTCAAAAACTGGGACATCAGGAAATGGGTGGATCTTAATATCAAAATAAGGAGTTTGCAAGCTGCTCTCCTGACAGTTATTTATTTTCCTATTAAACTCATCAATATCTTCTGGTTTCAACCTGGTTTTCCAAAAGAAACAATCCCCTGCAGTCAGCCTTGCCTCCCCCAGCAACACCGGAACTCGCTAGTGAATTTTAATAGGCTTTGACAGAAGGCCAGAGGTCTCAAAGATGTTAGGGTCTTCCATCTTTTCTGAAAATTAAAGGCTTGGCAAAGGAAAGCAACTTCACTATTGATCCACTGGGAGAAGGAAAAAAGCTGTTTAGTGGGAGTTACCTGGGCAGTCAACATGTGAGTACAGCTGGGTGGGCAGCAAAGAAGGGATCACTCAGGAACCAGAGCATGTAATGCTTCTGACCTGACAGTGGGAAAGGAGACTTTGATACTTCTGTGTTTCTCACAGCAACTTAATTAAAAAAAGTTATTACCACATTTCCCACGTGACATCTAGGAGAGTCCAGAAATGCCAAGATTGGGATGCTCTTCTAAGCTTAGTCTGGGTAGGTGAGATCTAGAGTATAACTGGCAGCAAAGGTATAAAAGTGAATGCAAATAAACGTAGTGTGATAATGCCTGTCTGTCTGTCGCTTCTGGCAGTGATTTTGCATCTTACGGTTTAAAATTCTTTAAGGGAGACTTCATATTTTCAAATGCAACTCTTACCTAGTCTCTGAAATTCAGACTGCTGTGAGTTATACCAAGCAGGGCTCATGCAAAGCTTCTAGACAGCTTGGAAGATTCTTTATTTTTCTACCAATTGTTGCAGGAAGCATTGGAGATGCTGTTGGTTAGGTTAGGTTGGGCCAATCTCAGCAAGTTTGGCATTTCCCTCCAATATGGATGAGAACTGGAAGAAGGTCCTGGTTCTTCTGTTCAAAGCAGCATACCCATTTTTATCCATTCCTCCTTTTTTGGGCAAGCCCAGCTTGGTGCTTCTCCAGCAGTTGGTCATTGCAAGGTTTCCCCATGCACAGATCTCGCTGCTGGAGAGTAAAACCCTGTCATAGTGTAGTTCACTGAGCTTTACTCATTCTTCTTGCTAACTGATTTTTCCTCTTGCAGGGATGACAGCAATCCCATGTGCGTGTCTGGGTATATTCCTGGGTGGCCTCTTGGTGAAGAAGCTCAGCCTGTCTGCTCTGGGAGCCATCAGGATGGCCATGCTGGTGAACCTGGTGTCCACAGCTTGCTACGTGTCTTTCCTGTTCCTGGGATGTGACACAGGGCCTGTGGCAGGGGTTACTGTTCCCTATGGAAACAAGTGAGTCCCCAGACAGTTTCAAGGTCTCACAGAGCTTTACCAACATAAATCCATGTTATTGTCCTCGACAGGCAGTGCTGGCCTTCAGACAACCACAGAGCAAGCATGCAGAAGGCAGTGTGATATAGGGCTCTTACCTAGGGATGTTTCCATGCCACTCATTGCTGTGAGAGTTGAGTACCTGTAGCTGACAACAGAATTTTACTAAAATCGGTCAAACTGAATCAAAAGGCGCCAGTCCTGCCTCTGTGCCCTTGGCCACCTGTGTAGCACTTAGTCCATCGCACTCTCTGGTTTCCACTGCCAGCGAGGGACATGCACTGCTTTGTACATTGATTTAAATGCCTGAGGGGAATTTGTAGAATCAGGATTTGGATGCCTGGAAATACAGATATGGTGAAGAGAGACTGTTTGTGGCTCTAGGTTTATTTTTATGTGAGAAATGAGGCCCATGGTGCCCTGTAGCACTCACAGGATTTGGAGACAGTTACTCTGTGTTTTCTTTTCGAGTGCTCCTCAGTATGCAGTGGCGACTCTTTAGAAGATGAAAATTTCAGCCTTTCAGTTCCTCACAGTATTATAGAAAAATACAGAGCAATCTCTAGATCATCTCTTTGGGCTTCCTTGGGGCTTCTCGTTGGGGTAACAAGGCAGCTGAAGCCTTGCATTAGATTCCCTGTTGCAGAGGGATAGTGGCCATGGCATTTCAGTCCCCAGGGAGAGGCTGTAGCCTGGATTTCTTAAAGCTGGAACCCAGCTAGCCTGCCCACTGCTTTTTTGCAATGTGTTAACTCCCCCCCTCAGAGCTGTCTTTGTGAGGCAGCGATTGAAAAAGCTGGCTGATATCATCACACTGTCCATTAATTTCTCTTTCTGTTTCTCTTACAGCTCAACTCCAACCTCATCTCTGGACCCATATTCCCCCTGCAATAACAACTGTGAATGCCAAACTGATTCCTTCACTCCAGTCTGTGGGGCAGACGGGGTCACATACTTATCTGCCTGCTTTGCTGGCTGCAGCAGCACGGTGAGTGGGCTTTCCTCGGGACCTCTCGCCTGTAGGAACAATTCTGAGAGCTCAAGTGAGTGAGGTTAGTGCGTATCTGGTAGAGTAGCTGACCCACAGCCAGCAGTGGTTGCACCCCCAAAAGCTGACCTCACAGCTCAGGTGGGCATGAGCCCTTGTAGTTTTTCACTCTCTTGCATAAATGCCCACTCTGTCTGGCAGCAGTCTACCAGGGTTACCCATGGAGCAGGATGGGATTCCACATCCTTCTCCTTCTCCTCTGGTTTTTCTCCTCAGCATGGAAGCAAGGAACATGAAGATCTGCGCAGTTGTCCAGTGGCAGAACCCAGATCCTCTGTGAGAGCTTCCTGGCCCAGGCTGTGGGACCAGCTTCTCTTTTGTCCTGCAGCTCCTCATCTCCCCTCTTCTCCACCTGCCCATGTTTGCCCTGCCCAACCCTTTTATTCTTTTTCCTCTTGCCCTTTCCCTGAATCTGGTTCCTAGACATCTACAAGCAGATTCTGGTTTTATTCACCCTTTTTTAAGCTTTCCTTTCTTTCCTCTCACTTCTCTCTGTTTCCTTGCTTTGCTCTGAGGCAGCAGTAAGAGCAGTTGTCAGGGGAGCAGAGACTCCATCCAAAGGCATTCTGCATTTTTCAGTTCTCTATATCTAAGAGTTTATTTCCCTTAGAAAACTCTTAAAGACCAAACCATCTCTGTATAAAGAAGATGTGGGGAATTTTTAACAATATCTTAAAAGCCAGCTTTTTCATTTTTGCTGCTGAAATGTTAATGTCTTCTGGGTTATGCTGAAAATGAGTACCTGCTGCTCCCAGGGGTGGGGACTGGTGGGATTCCTACATCCTTGCTCCCTGCCTGGGGCCGTACCAGGCATGGTGATTGCTGCCTCACTACCTGTGTGGAGTCTGTTGGAGGTCAGCCTGGTCACAGGGAGTGTTTGTGGCTGCAGGAACATTAGTGATCACCACATGCAATTATCCCTCCATGGCTTCATCCTTGCTTTTTGAGGAGGCATCAGACCTCCTTTCCTGCCCCAAAGAGACAAAGCACATGCCAGTGCCACTGAGCAGAGGTGCACACTCACTGCTGGCAGTGCAGCCTCACAGCCCAGATCACCCGGGAGCTTGTCCTGCTTAAACCTCTTCTCTCCTCCCTTCCCTCTACAGCCTCAGAGACACAGGCATCCCTTTGAAATACCACAGTTTCAAGTTACTTTCAAAACCCCACAAGGGTCTCCATGAGTGTGTGACACACGTGAAGGTGTTACCTCCTGCCCTCTTTATCCTCCTCCTCCCAACAGGTCAACACCTGGGGAGGCAGCAGGATGATTTTAACAAGACACCAGCTTGTTTCGGGCGCACAGAATTGTGTCTCACCAGCTCACCAAGCCTTTAGCAAGAATACAGCTGGTGTGGTCCGTGGCTGGAGTGTGGGAGTGACCTCCTCACTGTGCAGTTCAGGTCAAAGCTCTGGCTCCTCTGGAAGGAGCATGGTAATAAAAATTCAGCTCTGTCCCTTCAGTTTGCAGCTGCCTGACCTCATGTTCTGCAAGAGAAAACCTCTCAGCAAAAAACTCACTGATCCTCACCCTCTCTCTTACTCATTCCTTCTTATTTTGCCTTTTCATCATCATCCTGGAGTTCTTTTCATCGCTTTGTTTTGTGGGGTTTTTTGCAGTAACGTTTTGAACACAAATTAGTGAAGCAATATAGCATCCTCTGGAAAGGGCATTATCAAAAATTATGGACCAGTTTGGCCATGCAATGGCCTTGAGGCAAAGCCAAATTGCCAAACCAAGTTTTAAACCCATAATCCAGGTAATGACCTGTCTAGAGGGTCTTGTGAATGTTATATGCTTGTGATGAGCCAAGGGTTGCTTTTTACTGGGACATAAAATTCTCTGAATGCTTTATTTAACTTTACTACACTGGATGTTTCTGACTGCCTCGCTCCACTTTTCCTCTGTGAACAATTTCTAAAAGCGATATGTAGCTCAGTTAGTTTTTTCTTTTTCATTTCTTCTCTTTTACTGAGCTGGTTCCAGAGGTGCACCTGTCTAAAAAGCCATAGGAATATTGGTGCTGATAGGCAGAGCTCTGGCAACCCCAGGAGTGTTTCTTTCAAGCCATTCCTGGAAGTGACGCTTGTGTCTTGCTTGTTTGATGCCATTGATTCTCCCAGCCTTTTGGTTGGAGACACACTAATTCCAGCCTGGCATTACTGTTCTGGCATCTCACAGCTTTGCATTGAAGTACCTGTCAGAGCCAGGGCTTAAAGAATGAGTAATTAAAAACATGTAATTCGCATAGATAATCACACCAAACTCAGCATGCTGTTAAAGGTGTAAACTCTGCATCTGTGTAGCCTCACACGCACACAGAAATCTGGGTGTGCAAGCTGCTGGGCAGCAGAGGGTTGTGATAATATGTGGTTGAATGCAGTGGGGTTGCAGACAAGGGAATCTATAGCAATTTTGGCACAGGTAGCAAAAAGTTGCCTCTCCACAGGACAAAGTTATAACTCCATCTTTGATGTTTCCTTGTTTGATGTCTGCGAGTTGTATAGTGTGTGAGTAATAAAAGATCAAAGATCTCCCAGGTAAGAATGAGGTGCAGTGCTAAGGAAGCAGATGTAGTTGGTTCAAACTACTGACACTGCTTCGGGCCAGAACCTTGATGCAAAATTGTTGAAAAAGTGGATCAAGAGGCAAATTTTCAGGCAATCCAGATGGGGATCTGCCTTGTGGTTTGTAAAAAATCACACCAATAGGAGGAGAATCTGCCCCACCATTGCCAGAAACAGGTGGGGCACATCTGTCCCTTGATAAGAACCCATGGAAAATAAGCACCCAGTTCTGCATGTTTGCTGTGATTGGAATTTTGTCCAAGGATTTTTCAGTGCAGGTGCTTTTCTAGACTTAGATGGGTTTTGATCCACGGGGCTGTGTCCAGCTGGTTGCTAGCAATGCACTGCAGTAAGAGCCAGGATCTACAAATTCCTGTTGTCTGTGCAAACACCACATCAGTGGTGCTAATTGTCACCATTCTGAAGCCTTCCGGTGTCAGCTTCTAACTCACAGCACAATAATTTGTTATGTTAATTACTGTTTGCGAGCAGCAAAGGCACTGCATGTCTGCTCCAGCTCTCCTGGAGTTCTGCACAGCAGTCTCTCTTGCCCTCTATGCACTTAGTTGGAAGAAAACCATTTGACTCCTATGCAGAAGAAAGCGATTGGTGTCAGAAAGGTTGGAGTAGTATCCTTGCTGATCCTTATCTTTGGAGGCAGTGAACCAGTAAGTGTGCTTTTGTATGGTCCTAAGAGGACGCCCTTTGCGGAAAAGCAAAGGAATTTCTGCTCAAACATGGTAGAGGGAAAGGGGAGGAGATTTAGCTGGTTTTCAGTATGTTTTATTTTATGGTGTTACTCCTCATACAAGCATGTGACCTGCAAACCCAGCGGGCTGATGAAGACAAGCCATGAATCATTTATGACCGTTTCATTCTGTATTCGTTAAGGGATTTCTTGGTGGTATTGTGCGCCTTAATTGCACTGCCATCCCCCACTCAGAAATTCAGGAGGGTGAGCTGGAAAGTAAGGAAAAAAAAGTAAATCCTTAAATCTGTGACTGGCAAACAAATCTTCTTTTCACATCCTGCACTCGTCGGAGAGATCAAAGCAAAATGCAGTCATTCCACCCTCCTTCTGATCACATATTGATAAAGTTTATCTTGCTTGACTTCAGCTCTTAGCTCAGCACAAATCCCTCTGAACCAGATGTCATTTATTAGCCTTGGAGCGCTTTAAAGTCCAGCAGTGTCTGTGGTGCCAAGTGGTGGTAGTTCAGCCCTCCGTGAGCTGCAGGACCCATCCTGGGTGGCTCCTTCCCAGGATTCAGGGTGCTGGAAGCAGCCACCGAACCTGCAGCCAAGAACAGGGCTGCAGATTTACCTGCTTTTAATGTACTTCAGTTTAATTGCAACAGCCAAGAGGACAGAAGTAAATAAGCAAGTAATTAGAACCATAATTGGGGGATCTTCCTTGTCGCAGAGACACAGATTGTTTCTTTATTCCCCTCCAAAGAGGTATAACTTGGTAATAATTTTGTTGCAGTGACATTTATGGCAGAGACTTGAAAGGAGCAGAAGAAAAGAAACAAGCCAAGGGACAGCTTTCCCTTGCTGGTAACATGCCTCAGAGCTGGCGCTCCTGAAATTCTTTCCAAACCCCCTCCAAACAAGCACTTAGGAGTTACTTAATTGAACATTAGAGGATTAGGAGTTGCTGTTGACAAGCCCTCGTTACAGAGGTCAATGGTGGGGATCACAGCTCTCCTTTCTCCTGACTCCTTGTGCTCCTCTGCAGAACCTCAGTGGCTGTTCGTGCCTCACCTCGGTCCCTGCCGAAAATGCCACCGTGGTTCCTGGCAAATGCCCCAGCCCCGGCTGCGAAGAGGCCTTCCTGACATTCCTCTGCGTGATGTGTGTTTGCAGCATGATCGGGGCCATGGCGCAGACGCCGTCAGTCATCATCCTTATCAGGTAGGACCACGGCCGGGGAACCCGGAGGGTTCCCACAGTGATCCCAGAGGGGCTGCTCAGGGGGTGGGAGCAGGGCTGGAGAGGCCATGGGAACCACTGGGAGCTGCACAGAGCTGAGGGTCCCATAGGGCCTGGACGCCATAGAAACCACGGAAAAGTAAAAAGCTGTGGCAAAGGCTGGCTTTGGTCAATACCCACCTGTCCAGAGTTTTAACTTCTCTCACCCTGGACCAAGTCCAAGGACACAAAGAACTTGGAAGTCTGAAGGACATGTCTTGAGTTAGGCCAGTGTGAATAGGTCGGCAAAAGTAGCTTACTCAAATAACTGACCTTGTGTTATTTCCAGACACATGGAACACTTCACCTTATGATATACATATATATCTAAGCCCACATTTATCCAGAATTACTTAGCTGTCCAGGCTGTCACTTACTGAGAATAATAACCAGGGGCATAAATAGCAGATCCATTTTGCTGCCTGGAAAATTCCAATAAAATTCAATCAATAAGGTCTGTATTAGAAACACACTCTTGAGTGGATTTTGGACAGAACAGCTCTGTGAGGGCATGTCTCCCTGCAGGATACAAAATGAGATATTCCACCTACTAGTTCGCTTCTCTCTTTGCATCTCTGGTAGCTGAAGGGAAATCAAATTTCTGATGATAAATATTGTGGCAAAAGTAATTTGAAGTTTGAAGAGTTCTTTGTTCAAGGAAGCTGCCAGCACCTTTAGGATCCTACATGGAGACATCTTAGTGTTGCCTTCAAATGAGATGTCTGGCACTAGCTGGGAAGAAGAATATAAGGGAATAAGAAAACCGAAGGGAATGTTAAACATACTCAGTTCACAGCTGTAGGAAATAAACAATTCACACTTCCAGATTAGTAACTTCACTCAGAATCACGAAAATGTACAGGGAAGAGCTCTTAGCCACGAGAGCACCTCTTGCGTCACCTAAAGGAACTTTTGATGGACATGTGTGTCCCTGGTGTCCAGGGATTGTTATTTAAAAATGAACTCAGTGTACACAAAGTGGATGTCTTGTCTAGGCAAGTCATTTGTTCAGTGAGAAAAGGAGATGTCTCCAGGTGGCACCTTTTACTCTACTCTAAGGTATGTGGGTTGACTTTGGTATTAAATACAGAAAAGTGGATGGAAGGACACCACCACCAATTAAAAACCCACTCTGAATATTTCACACGATAATTTATTTTTTCCATAAAATAAACTTTTAATACTCCATTTCCTTCATTTCCCACCCAACTGTAGCATCCTATTTGAGCCAAGCCATTAACCACTGGAACATTTTTCCAAGGTCAGATATTTCCTGGCATAAAGGCTTTCTATAGAGCCTGAGGACCTGCCTGAAAACTGCTGAAATTCATCCAGAGGTCACAGGCTTCATGCAGGAGTCATGGTATGCTGTTACATGGCCTGTGAATGTATGAAAGGAGGGCAGGTGATCAGAAGGGTGATCTTAACTTAAAAACACTCGCTGGTTCTAATTGTTTTATCAGTTTTGTCTGATGCCCCCACAGTGTATTTATATAGAGGACCACGTCTGCCACCATGGATGCCACTAGCAGTGGTGCCTGCAGACCTCTGTAAGGAGCTAAAGGAAAAAGCAACTTAAATCTTTGAAGTTCCCCTGTGTGATGAATCTGTTCCCATGGGGATCACTGTCCTGCTTTCCCAGCCTTTATATTCAGTAGGAAATAAAATGCTGTTATAAGGCTCAAGACCAAATTAATGGCTTCTAAAGTTCCAAAGGCTTTGCTGAACCTACCCCAAGAGGATGATGCCAGTAGCGTCCTTGAGCTGAGCGAATTAGAAAGCTGTGAATGTTTTTTTAAAGCACCTTCGAAGGATAACCCTAATACAATAGTGGGTTGTGTTCATAGCAAAAGACACTGCAAACACTGTCTTCCCAGTATAAAAAAATTGCATGCTAAACTCACACCTATGAAAACTAATCCTGAGCATTTCCTCACTGGAAGACTTGAATTAACAGGCTGACTGAACCTCTTGGTCTGTCATGCTCCCTTTCCTCTCTTGTTCCCAGTAGTCTGGGGAGTTTCAGAACCAAAAGTTTTCTTTCCCTCCAATTTTGAACATCTGGAGCCTTGAAAACATGATGGGGAGCTTGTAAACAATGATTTAATGGGATGGGAATTACATTTTTCCCCATCCAATGACAAGATTAGCTGCTGTTATTAATGGCTTAGCTAATTCCTGGACCTATCACATAGGCAATTACTTTTGGGGCTGTAGGCAGTTCAGGCGAAGGCAGAAGAAAAACCCCATTAATGACTTTTTGAAAAGGTGGTGGTGGCATCCTGGCTGACAGCACAGAATGGCCAGGGGGTGTGTTAATCAAAGCAGAACAACAGGAATTGATTTCACTCTCTCCCTCCTTCCTCCCTGCAGAACTGTGAGCCCTGAACTCAAATCTTACGCTCTGGGGGTGCTTTTCCTACTGCTCCGGTTGCTGGGTAGGTACAAAAATTGGATGTCCTTCTCTCCTGTCCTTTTGTCCCTCATGGTAAACTCTATTTTTAACATGCAGAAGTTGAGTTCTTTTCCATGTAGTACTGTGGTTGTCATCAGTGTGGTCTGACACACAGGGATCCAAGCCCTCTCCATGAAGGATATCACATCAAGGCTCCTGAAGGCACTTTTCCTGCCATTTGTATTGTACTAATGGAAGAAAATGCAGTGTTGCATGAGAAATGACTGTTTCTCCCATGGTCCCACACAAACAGTTTCTCTTCTATAGCTGTTATTAACGTGTCAGCAGCTTGCAAAATTACTGCTGTATTGCATATAGCTGAAGTAGAGGGATATGTATTTTCACCCTCCTTTGAGCGACAGGACCTGTGTTACACGGTGGTTTTGTCCCTTCCTTCAGGTCTCTCGGAAAGGAAAACAGAAAAATGAGACAGAGTCCTTGTATCCTCCTGTGGGTTAATATCCCATTAAAATGCATATGGCTGCTCCTCTGGACCAGTATGTGCTTCTCATGTATGAATTAAAAGGGACACGCCAGGCTGTTGTTTGCCTGCTGTTTGTTTCTGGGTGGAATTTTTTTCCCCTTTGGAAGAGACAGCTCCTATTTAAAGCTCTTCTATTTCAGCTTATTAATCTCAGTGATTCAGGACAAAATCCTCTGATCCATCATTGTGTGGGACCATCTCATGCCCAGGGTTTCTGCATGTTGTGGGAGTGCAATTTACTTTTTTTTAGCAGCACCTTCCCTGCCTGACTCCCCCAGTGCCATCACTGAGGCTACAGCAAGACACTGGGAAGTACAGGACAGAAAATCCAGCAGTACCATACATTGCTTTGAATAAATTACCTCATTTATTTACTTATTTTTTTAATACCTTATTCCCCATTAGCTGAAGGGGAAATGGTGCTCCCAGACCAACTTACAGTAAAGCTAGTTAGATTTCCATTGTTTTTGGTGAAGTAGCTGCAGTAATACAAAAAGCTCCATCAAGTAAACTTATCCAGAGCTCAGATAACTCAAAGGGAAGCTTCTGGGGTGACTTGGGTCAACTCTGGTTCAAGCCTTGCAAACACAGCATTTTCTTTAGCTGCTGGTGCTGCTTGTGAGTTTTGACCTGTCTTCAGCTCTGACTGGCTGAATGTGGAGAGTCAGCAGGCAAGTGTGGGAGGAGGATGGCTGTGGGCTGTTGTTTCCAAAGGAAAAAGTACTTAAGGGGAGAGATTATTCTCTTTTCTTTGCTCCTTTTGAAAGAGAGAAGCCTCCTGAGATAGCAGCATCTTGAATTCCTCTAAAACCAGGCTCAGACATATATGCTTAAGTTGAACAGATTTCTTCTTTTTGTAACAGTAAAGAAGCCATAGTAAGAATTTAAACTCAAATCTTTATATGTTGCTCTGTCACTAAGAGATTCCTGTGTAATAAGACAATACATCCTGAAGCACAGCAGCAATGTAGCTTAGAACACCCAGAAAATGAAGAGAAAGGTACTTTTCAATATGAGCAAGGGTATCCAAATTGTGCCCTTAACAACCCGAGGTTTGAGAATAGCTTTACTGATTTATTTTAAAAGCTTTTCAGTTCACCTTTAAGCTTTGACTTAAGAAGACAGTGATGATAGCTGTTTCTTGAACCAAAGGAGAGTATTAAATACAGGAGGTATGAGACCCAAAGGTGCCATCGTAGCTAATAGATTTCAATAAGACAGAAACAGCTTTTTTATGCAGCCCTACAGTTTCAACAAAGAAATATATATGTATATATATATATGAAATTTTTGCAACACTTTGCAGTAAGAGGTAAGACATGATTGACTCTCTTTAATATTCACTGTAATAACATGAAACGTGACTAAATTCTCCTGGTATCCTCCTGCATGTGTTATCTTATTTCATAGGAATTCTGCTGTGAGAGGGCAGCAGAACAGTGTCTTCATATAAAAGCGTTACTGCAGTTTCTCAGAGAAGAGAGTAAAGCAATGCCATTGGAGCCAAATGTGTGGAATGGAATTGTCTGGAATGGCAAAGAGTTTCAGACTTGTAAGATCCTGGATGCATCCTTTCTGGATGGTGTTCACCATGCATCCTAGCCAAGCCTCCAGGGCACTTCCTTTGATTTTTTCCTACAAGCCCATGTTGTTGTTTGCTTCTTCTTCTAACATGACTAAACCCCACAGGAGTTTCCAATCTGCGTTGCAACCCCTCAGCTCCCTTGTCTCAGGGAGTCTTGTCCTCTCCTCTGCTAAAAACAACCCAAAACACTCACTGGTTGATGAAAGTTTTCCATATACACATCCATGCCTGCATTCACAGAGGAGTAGCTTTGAAGTTAAGTGAAAACAGGCCCTTCCTCAAGTGTTATGAGGAGCAATTTCCAGGCCAAATTATTGTGGAAAGCAGGCAAGCCAGCTGAAGCCAGCAGATGGGGATGGTAGCTCTCTCTGAAGTTCAGCTTGTACATCTCCAAAGCTTTGTATCAACATCTCTCAGCATGTTAACAAGCAGGGACTCACACCTCAAAATTATGATCCCAATCCAGTTTTCTCTTGTTCCAGAAAGCACAGGGCTCCTCACTGCCACATGTGAATGTTACCCCCTGAGATGCCATCCAGCAGCAGTAGGCACACAGACTGCAGTCAGCAGCACATCCTCTTGCTTTTCTGTGGCAGGAGCCCAGCTGAATATTTAAAATCCAGGTTCAGTGTGTGGTTGTTCACAGGTTTCAACAATAAGAGTCTTTTAACTTAAAATGTCTGGAATTTCCAGTCATTGAAATGACAAACTGAGAGCTAGCACTGACATTTTTTCCAGAACATAACCAGGTTTTTAGATGTGATGTTTAGAAACTAGTGTTTCTAACAAACAGATTGTCTTACTTTCATATCATCTGGTTTTATTTACTACATTTGTGCTATTAATGACTGGTTAAAATGAGTGCGAAAAGCCCATATAGCCTTTCTTAATTCCAGCATTTATTAACATAGAAGGAAGATCAAACAAAATCTGCAGAGCTCTAGTCATCAACAAAATAAAATAAAGAGATCTTAGTTACCACAGGGAACAGTGAAGACAACCAATTTATTTGTAGTCTTAGGATACACGTCATGAATGTCACTACTTTGCTCATGACAAGCTGAAGGAAAGTATCTTTTTTAAGCCTGGAAATCCAGGTTAATGATGAAACTGGATCCGAGATTAAACACTTTCCTGTCTAAAAACTGCAATCCCTGTGTCTGTTTTCATATATATTTATAGAGTCTCAGGCATCACAGCACCTACGGAGGAAGTGATACCATCAGGGCTATGTTGTGCCTACCTGCTGTTGGATTTCAGTAGATCCGTTGCTCTCCTTTGCTTGCTGTCTTTACCCACAACAGCGACTTTATCAATCAGGGTCTTTTCCCAAGGGTTATCTGCTTCCAGCCGCCCCCCATAAATACAGCAGAAGGAAGAGAAATGGTTACATTATGTTAGAACGTTCACATTTTCTTCTGAGTGCTGCACTCCTGGTGCACATGTGCTGGCTGGGGAGTGCAGAGCTGGAACGTGGATGTCCTAATCACCATCAGGGTAATGTGAAATGGGGGGGCTGCTACAGTGTCCCAGTAGGATGGGGAAAAATAGAGAAGAAAAACATTGACTTTATTAGTTAAATGAGATTGGAGTGATTACTTTTCTTTAAGATTGCAGCTCTGCTGCAAGCTATGATTGAAAAACACTCATTGGTAGTTAGCTGCAGTGGCTGTGGGAGAATCCTGCTGTGATATTTCATTTAATGGCACTCTGAAATTTTCCCTTCATTGCAGAATACATCTTTGACATCTTTCAGAGGTCATTGTTTCTTTTCCTTAGACCCAGAGAAAACCTTTCCCTGTGTCAGGGAAAGGTCCAAAACTGTGTGTCCCAGCCAATTTCAGGCTCTGAACTGGAGAGCTGTGACATCCTTCAGGTGAACACCCTAAAGTGTGGAATTGCCAGTATCTAAACAGAGAGCATAGTTGCAAGGCTGTCCTCCTCCTCTTTCATTTACCCCTCCTCAGTCTCATTAGGCAAACGAGAATCTTAATAAAAGCCACTTAAACTTGAGTAAAATCCTTGCTGCATGTTGATATCAGCAGGAATTCTTCCGTAGACATTGAGTCCAAGCTAAAACTCATCCACAGACTTGGTTTAGGTTGATTTAGAACTTTAAAAATTAAAATCACAGGCTGCAGCTGGGACCATTAACCTTGATAAAGTGCCCTCTTTCCATTCACTGCAGTCACGTCCTCTCTCTCTATCATAAGGATCATAAAAGCATAATTTGTCTCTCTTATTTTGACAGGTTTTATCCCACCTCCACTGATCTTTGGGGCTGGAATTGACTCCACGTGTCTGTTCTGGAGCACGTTCTGCGGCGAGCAAGGAGCCTGCGCCCTGTACGACAACGTGGTCTATAGATACCTGTATGTTAGTATTGCTATAGCCCTGAAGTCTTTTGCATTCATCTTATACACAACCACCTGGCAGTGCTTGAGGAAAAACTATAAAAGATACATCAAGAACCACGAAGGTGGTCTCAGCACTAGTGAGTTTTTTGCCTCTACTCTCACCCTAGACAATCTGGGGCGGGACTCGGTGCCCCAAAGTCAACCACATAGGACAAAATTTATCTATAACCTTGAAGATCATGAGTGGTGTGAAAACATGGAGTCTGTTTTATAGTGACTGTGGAGGGGTGAACTATATTAATAATACAAGGGTTCTTTTTAATAAAAACAAGGAGAGAGCACGAATGAAGATACACAACTGCAAAACAACAACGGCAACACAGGAAACTTTTGTCTTTTCCTCAAAGTCAGACCCAGCCATGATTCTTGAGAACAGCATCTTCTAATGGGATCACTTGTGACATCCTGCAGGGTGATGGAGAAAGCAGGGAGCCATTTGTGGCTGGGTACCAGCCCCCTTGATGACAGTACAAGCTCCCAAGGAGGGCGTCTGCAGAGGTTCATTGGAGAGCTCAGCACACGGACAGGCTTGGGCCTGAGGCGTAGAGAAAGCGAGGTGATAACGGCAATAGGTGTTTGCGGTTGCAAACGGGGTCCTGGGGGGTGTGTGGAGCACCCACAGCATGGGCTGAAGGGTTGGCCAGTCTGGGTGCTGCTGCTCAAACCTGCTGTGCTCTGCAGTGGCAAGGAGGGGGCGATGCTGGAGTCGTTCCACCAGTCACACTCTGTCACCAGCCACGAGTCCACGATAAATACCTTGAAAGCTGCTGGAAACCTTCCCGGTGGCGAGCAATGCTGTCAGGGGTATCCAAGTCCTTCCAGCCCAGGCTTATTCGCAGATTGCAGCTCTGTGGCTGTCTGTGAATAGCTGCGCTCAGATCTCAAACCCAGTAGAGTTCAAGACATTTGCTCACACTTGCCAAACGTGCTGTCATTTTTAAAGGGGGACGAGTTCCAAATACTTATCTGTGTAGTCCTCTAATAAGATGTTTTTTTAAAATTATTTTCAGATCTATGTTAACCCTTAAATCGCTGACACTTTTCCATAGGGGGGATTTATTTATGCTAGTTTGGGGAAGGATCCTGTTTAATTCACCCAAACGTAATGTGACTCAAGGGGTTTGTTTAATCCTCTGCGTTTTTTATCCATACGCCTTCATTCTAATATGCTACCAAGCCAATGAAGACACATAATATGTTTTTAAAAAAGAGAACGAATGCACTGTGTCTCTATAAAAACAACTGTCAGTTGGAAAATTATAGCTAATATGATGATTTACATAATATAGTTTTTTTCATATTCTATGTGACTCAGTGAATACATATATATGTGGAGAGGCTGTTTATGTTCTCTCCGGTTTTTAAAGATATATATATATATATAATTTGCAATCTAGAAATTGTGTGGTGGATGTTTTCTTTAAAGTGTGTGTGTGTGTGTGTGTATGTGTACAAGATGAGAGGAATACTGACCTTAATCCTTCAACCCTCACAACTGGTATTTTATTCTTCACCTGAGAAGTTCCACTGATTTCAGTGGAAGCCATGTGAGGAAGATGGAGTAGCCTCCCCTCCTGGATGCCACGTTTTGCCCTTAGATGTGGAAATAGTGTTCCTCTGGAAGGCTGGGTTATGGGAGCAGAGGCTGGCCAGCATTGAGCAACTCAAACTTTCATTCAGCTCCCCAGGAAGCATCCATGCAGGAGCAGATTCGGCTTTGTTCTTGCAATGCAGTCTTACCTAAGCCTGTAAAAATAATGGGGGAGCTTTCGTCTGATTACAAGAAGTGTGGGGGTCAGGCTTATTTTGTATGCATATTTTTGTTTTCCAAAACATTCCTGCTGGGAAGGAATATAAATTGGTAATGTTTGATGAATCTTCCCCCAGGAACCAGACCCATTTCCAATGGACTAAATGTCAGAAGGGTTTTAAGGGTTAGCATCATAAAAAAAAGCTCCTTTTTTTGTTTGAGTTTTTAAGCTGTTGTGAACTTGAGGATGTTTAGAAACCTGGCATGTTGAATCAAATGCTGGATGTCACTTCCATGCAGCTGTTGGAGGGGCTGATTTTCCCCAAGTCCTTGTCCATTGCTGGCAATGGACACCCTAGAGCTGGCACAATTACAGACGGTTGATGACTTGCCACTCATGTTCAACACCTTTTTAGCAGACTTTGCTTTTATCTAGGCATTGCAACATGGGTGTGGGGTATCAAACTGCTTCCACTTGACTGACTTTACATTTGTCTTTGTAATTTATGCACAGCATTATATGTTCAGCAACAATAAGGGCAGGAAAAAAGGGTGTATCAAATAAACTCCACTGTGCCAAATACTCCACAAATATTGTAACTGCAGATATTTGATTCTTGGGTTTCAGCCATGTTAAGAATCACTTGATTGATGAAGGAGTTTAAGGAAAAAAAAGGTTATTAAGCTATGCAGTGCCATTGTTACGCTGGGTGGTAAATGATGCTTTTTAGATCATTAGATTGGTTTAGTGTATCCTGTCTGCTAAAATAGAGATACTGCATCCATAAAACAATGAATTTACAAAAGGCACAGGGTGCATAACTGTCTCATAGAATATATATAATTGTCAAGTATAAGCCTTTGAAATCATTCTGTACAGTTCTCTTCGTTCTGCAGATTTATTACTTAGACTGCTATCTTTTCAAATGTTAGCTCATAATTTTATACTATACACACACATTCAGACTCAAACACAAATGTCACAGAATAGAACCTTTCTAAAAGCCTGGTTGCTTGAAATTCCATAACCCCTTTCACAATTTCATTATTTTCCCCTTTGAAAGTCCAAGGTGAAGGACAATAGCATGCTGACATGATGCAAAACAAACTCCCAGTGTTCACAAGCTGTGGTTTGTTGGTGCAGTCAAAAGTCCCCCTTGACCGGAGTTATAGAAGCAGGATTCCAGGGCACAGAATGTTTTAGTTTTTATTTTTGTTTTCTTTTTTTTTCATTTGATCTCTTCTCTTAGTATATATGGGAGATGCAGTTGAATGGGGTTACTTACATTATTTTTAAGCTGTAACTTGAAATTCCTATGTGATTGTTATTTTATTTCTTTTGATAATGCAGCTTTTGAAAAGCTTTCTCCTCATCCCACTCTTTTTTTTCCCCAAGGTTGTATCCAATGCCTGCATCGCGAAGGGCTTTGCTGTCAGTGTTTTGGTATAGATTTAAGAACAGAGCTTTAGTTTTAAGAAAATACACAGACCAAAACCTTCATCCATCCCAGCAGGCATTTTGGGTTTTTTCTGATTTCAAAACCACAAGCTAGTTTTTCCTGCAACCCAATTTTTGTTATAGAATAACAAATTAAAAGAATCACACATCCTCCTGCTTCCCAAATTGCAAGTATGGGCCTTTGCCTGTCAGCACTTTGCTTCCATCCCTCAACTGCCTTAACAATGCAGGAAACGTAAGAGCAAGGATGGAGTAAGAGTGGAATGTTGGAATTTTTTTTCCCATATTCACGGGCATTGAAATTCAGGGGTTTGTTGAGACCTCAGTCTCAGCAGAAATGTTATTTTGACATTTCCAAGCACTGTGTTCCCTGTGTGGCTGTCTGCTAAGGAATGGGATGTTTGTAAAAATAAACTACTTGAGAATCCCAGTCTCTCTGGGATTGCCCAATGGCCTTGCATGATTTCAGGTTGGGGTTTCCTTTCCCTTGCACAGATCCCACCTTGGCGTAGCCCTAGTGGAATCAGAAGGGGACCCCAGTCTAAAATTGGTGCAGATGACACTAGAATCAGTTTCTTTGCACCCTTGTTAAAAAGATGATGCATTTACACAACCTTCTTTTTATACATACAGAAATAATCCATTTTTTCTGACTTTACCCAGAACATCTTGGATGTAGGTTGGGCCCAAGAAGGCCATCACTTGAATTATCACTTGAATTATCACTTGAATATCACAAACCTTCCATTCCTTGGGAATTCAGCTAACAGGGACCTCCCACTGCCATACCCCTGTGAGATGCACTGAACTCCTCTATGCTGCTACAGTTCATCTTGATTGGGTCTCACCTTGCTCAGAAGGTGAGAAGGGAAAGATGCAGAGAGGAATTAGCTTCCATTAGCTGAGTTAGCTATACTTCAAAATGCTTCTGAATTGAACTGATGGTCTGCGGACATTTGGAAAGTGATTGGAGTATTTCCAAATGGCTGAGATGCATTGACTTCTTTTTCCTTGGAAAAAAAAAAATTAAAATTAAGGGAATGAAAGAGATTTGGAGTCCCTCCTATCTGCATGAGAGTTTTAAGTTCATCACATTGTTGTTGGAGGCAATGTACTTAAGGTTCACCTTTGTGTCTCAGACAGACACACGTTTTTTTCTCAGTAAAGGTGGTCCTAGGACACAGAAAGGCGACTCCATCTCACAACGAGCAGTTTCACTCCAAAGCCAACCCAAGACAACCTAAAGGCTACCAGCTCTGTGAAGCTTTAGCCCCTGAGCCAGGCTTGGCTGTTGCTGCCATGTGAGTTTGTCACAGCTCAGTGTGCTGGGCCTGGTATTTTCTTAAGACTTCGACATTCTTGGTTTGATGTTGTTTTTATTCTTGGCAGGTGAAGTGGGAAATTGTCAGTATAAAACATACATGCAAATGCTTCAGTGGACTGATATGATAAGAGCTTTGTGTCTTTATTGACAAGGGTTTCCAGACTTATTCCTGCTTTGCCTTTAGACACAGCCATGCTCATCTGTCCCCCTAATTTCACGTGAACTGTGTTTGCAGACAGAAGCAGTTTTTGTCGTTGTTCTCTCTCTAGATCTGATTAATACATGCAAAGCTCACAGGCTTTCTGTGCATAGGGTGGAGCACCCCTGTGTATAAGCATTAATACTGACCTCTCATCTGCATTAGGAGTTCTGGCTTTTCTTACCTAGATCTGAGTTCACCTCTCCCAACATCCCATACTGCTTCTGGGACTCACCTGTTTTGTTGGAAGCAATTCTAGGAGACAGGTAGCCAAGACACAATTGGTGGGAACACAGGCAGCAGTTTATTAGTATGGACAATCATATGATGGGAGCCTTTGGCATGAGCCAGGCCCAGCTGCGGTTATCTGATGGTTGAGATTGATCCGAGGAAAAAAAGTCATTGTAACTGAGCCCTTTGGTGTCTCTTGAAGGGATTATCCACCCTTCTATGCTCCTGGATAGCCCTGCCTCCCCTAGACCCATGGTTTGTGGGCATTTCTTCCAAACTGACCATCAGCTTCCTTTCTCCAGCCACAGTTCTTCCTTCCCCCTGATGGCAAACCACAGCTCAGCAATACCAAGTCAATACAAGGCATTCAGAGTTACTGAGTGGCATTTACATTTGCCTGGGATGCCAGCAGGTCTCAGTGTTACAGATGCTCAAAATATTATAGTTTATTCTGCTCATATACACTAAATCTATTTCTTCTAGGCTGCAAATTGTGTTTTCTATCATTCCATTGACATTTCTAGCCAATCTGAGTCTTAATACAATTGCTTTGCTGAAAAATGGCCTTTCAGCAGATCTTTGACATGAGGTACTAGTGATACCAATTAAAATCTTTGGCCGTTGTCTGTTCCCTGAATCCAGTGGAGCAGGAGGAAGCTCTGCCTGCTCAGAAGCAATACTGGTATTTTCTGTGGCAGAGTATGAAGATGGACAGCTTTTCTTTCAGCTTTAGTCTTGTCACAGCTGCTCGTCTATGAGCATCCCTTGGTCCCAGAAGGACACAGGGAATTCAGGAGAAGCCACGTGGACAGAGGAATCTGTTTAGATGGCTGAATGAGTAGGACCGTAGGATGTTTGTAGTGTTGATGGTGTTTTGCTTGTCAGAACCTTTCTTCAGTCTCTGTTTGTTTGATGAATGGAGTGACCCCAGGGATGGGGTCTTTGGAGTACAATGAATTTGTGATGTTTACCCCACTTTATTCAGATTAAGTGTGGCAGAGAAGGGTGTCCCACCCTAGGAAGAAAAAGATTAGCCATGCCCTGACAGTTTGTAGTGCTGGGCTTGTTCTACACAAAGTTGGTGTCTGCAAATAGCAGAAAGCAATAAGAAACTTGTCAGCTCCAACTCAGCAAATAATCTATAGCAACTTCATAAATGAATTTTCCCTTTTATTTCTTTCTTGTGAATTGCCGAGAGAACCAAGAAAATGCTTCCAAGTGTATTTGCAAGGTCATTTTTGCATATCATCTGTGGTCTGGAGGGGTTGGAAAAGCTTTCTTGTAATTCATACATGTTGGTTTGTTCTGGCTGAACATAGAAATCACACGGGATATTTCTGCTCCCTGAGTTCCCTATACAGGAATTTTCTCATCTGTACAAATGTTTAGTTCAAAAGTATGGGATCAGGCGTTGAGTAGGAGGATCCTTGCTCAGTGCCAGTGGGCAGGGTGCCACTGGACACATACTAGCTCCAGGACAGCCAAAGTGCTGGCTTCCAACTCACAGTCCACTTCCCAGGAATATTCTCTCACAGATGCTTGAAATTCTCAGCCTTTCCTACTGTTCCTACCACTTAACACATTCATTTGAGTAATTACTGAGAGCAAACACCAGAAGGGTATGAACCCAGATGAAACCAAATTGGTATTGAGGTGAAGCAGGTGGTGTAAATTTTATTTGTGATGTTTGCACAGCTCTTGGATCGGAAGCAAAAACCTCTTGGGAATTAAGAGAGTTGTATATGGCCTAACATCTTAGTTCTTCCCAACTGAATTACCCATTGGTGGGACAGCCCTTGAAACCCCTTTTCTTTTGCAGTACGGTGTCGCACAAATACCAGTGCATTTACCCCTCAGTGCAAACTGCATCTCAGTGCTATGTTTTTGGTGCCTCACAACTCTTAACTGTGAACTTGAAGGGAAGAAATGACCCCTGTTCTTCGCCCACAATGCTTCCTGCCTGATCAGAGGAGGATGGTGATCCCTCTGGACGACTCACAGCCGTTTCCCTGAAGTCTTAACAAACGGTGCTCTGTGTTTGCAGGTGGCCTGTTCGCTGTGCTCAGGGGTCTGTAACTTGTCTACAGCCCCACGTTGCCTTCATGATGTTCTTGGTGCAAAGCATGGTGAGGAGGTTGAGCATGACTGCCCCCGACAGATGCTAAGGGCTGCCGGTGGTCTGGGACCACCAGGGTTTGGGAGTCTCCATGTTAGCACATGAAAGCAGCTTCCCTCACCTACTTTTGGGAAGGAGCTGTCTCAGAGCAAGTTCAGTGGGAAGCTGGAGCAGCGCTGGGACTGCACAACAGGGGGCTCTCAGTTCACTTCGGTACCACATCTGTAGGGAGGAGGGGTGGAGATGGAGCAGGGGAAGAGCTGTGACCTTTTAAAACCCATAGTGCCTACCACTGCAAATGGAACGCTGTATTGTATTATATTATACGTGACTACCATGTAAATAAAGTACAATAAATGTGGTGTTCGTTAGGATTTTGATACAAGTCAAATGCAGTCTGCAGAAATGTTTTTTTTTCCCTGCTGTATGTACTTATATCACATTCCAGGCACGGGGATGTTTGGAGTCGTGTGAGCTAGCAATGCATAAATGGCATTAGATGGGGAATGTTTGCAGTAAGACTGTTTTAAAATTCCTTTTGCCCTGTATAGATGAGACCTGAGCACCATCTGAAAGCCAGCCAGAAGGCAGGGAGTGGGGGCAGCTTAAACAGGCAGAAGAACAGCTCATGACGTGAAGGGATTTTGAGCAGAAGCAACTGCTGCCCAGCCAGTTCTTGGCCATGCTTCATTCATGGTGGAGGGAAAGCAAGGTTTCAGTTTGGCTGATTTCTCCTTGCTTTGTTTTCCTGCTGCAGAGGCTGACCAGCAGCATATGCCCTGCCTGTGTAACCTGGTTAACCTCCACCCCTGAGATCCCTTAGTGGCAGCTACAGCTGAGCAAACTTGACAGCTTAAAATTCACAGCAGATTGAGAAAGAAGTTCTGCTCTAAACCAGCTGGTTCCTCTGTGTCTCTGGCAGAGATTGAGGGGCTTGTGTTTTTGGCTAATAAGAATATTGGGAACTTACTTTGTTCCTTAACCCACTCCCTTCTCCATCCTTCTGTTTCTCCATGGTGTAATAAATAACACATTTCTGTGAGGCGGGTCCACCATGTGCCCTCCAAATCCTGATGCATCTCTTAACTAGGTTGGAGGTGGGAGTTTCTCCGGGCTTCAGAAGCTCAGGACTCCTCTGACAAGTGTTTGCAGCCAGTGTGTGGCTGTAATCTTCCATTGGTGCTTGGAGGATGCTTCCACACTGATTGTCTTGTTGGAGAACAAGACCACTCCATGCAGTTTGTCACACCTATGGCTCAGAACTCCCCTGCAGAGCTCTCTGCAGGGTCCACAACACTGGAGGAGTATCTACCTACCTCTGTACCAGGCCAGTCCGTGATGTTTGTCCTTCATACTGTTGCTGTCCTTTACAGTCACCTGGGCAGAGCAGCATTTGTGGGTGGTTGATTGTGGAGAAGGTTCATCCTGCACAGCACATCTCCCACAGATGGTCTGTAGCAGTTTGTGTGGGACCTGGATGAGCCCACGTGCCACTGCCCCTGCCTCAGGCTGTGGGTGCCCAAGGAAAAGCAGTCCCTGAAAAGGTCTTTGAAGTGTGCTGGTTTGACTGCTGGTAATTTTGCAGGTGTTTAGCAGCACTTCCAAAACAAAGCAAAACCTAGTTTGGAAAAGGAAATGTTTCACTGTACAATTGATTTAAAGAAAAAAAAAAAGAAAGAAAGAGAAACCACATGCTCGATATATTTTGAGTACTGTGTTCTGTATTTTTGCAGCTTATATTTTCCAGATGAGCAGTTTAGAAATAATGTGATGTGAAATACATACTGTAAGTTTGCTGTAAATTATATTAAAATCACTATTTTCATTCTTCTCCTGTCTCACTGGATGATGTCTTTGGTTCTCCCAGGTTGGCTGGCTGGGCTCATGCTCAGACTGTCCCAGAAAGTTTTCCTTTTCAGTAAAAGCAGGATTTTTCTGTCCAACCCAATAGAAAGTTCAGGTTGGAGGTTGCATGTTGAGGTTGAAAGTTTGCTGGAAATGACAGTGGGGGTGAACATGTTCCTCTGCATGTGCTGCCTTCAGAGGAGAGGTCCTGCTGAAGAAGTGGTTGTGACAGATTTTTGGGAAAGGACAAGATGAAGTTTAATTAATGGAGAAGGGAAAGGGAGAACGAGGACATCCTAGATGGTTGCAGAATGGAGGAACTCAAACACCTGGAAGTCAGTAAAATGAGGAGGAGCTCAGAGGGAACATGAGTTGAGCAGTTGGGAAAAATGCTGGATGTCTCCGTGGTGACGAATGTGTCTGACACTCTTTGTGTCAGTTCAGCTGTGGAGGAGAAAAAGAAAATGAGCTTTTAGCTGAAATAGCAACAGCTCAGTGAAGTGGCTGAGCCCTGCAAAGCACCCTGAGCCCCTGCAGCTGTAGGGACTTGATCAACATGCCCTATGATGTAGGATCAGGCCACATTCCTGAGAATTCAGGATATCCACTTCCCTTTGCTCTAGCTGCTGCGTTGGTCAGAATAAAAGTAAGCACTTTTTCAACCCATTATTTTTAAATGTTTTAAATCTGATGTATGAAAAGAGTAGTTTTCTCCTGAGCTTCTACAAAATGATGCTAAACAAGGCAATTACATTCCAACTGAGTTGAATATTCAGTTATTCCTTGTTTGTTCCATTTTTTATCTTTCCCTGTTCTAATTCCCTCTTCTGGAAGGCAGAGAGCAAAACAAAGATTAAAAGTCAGAAAAAAAAACCCCAAACATTTTACTTCAAATGAGTTGAATCCAACCACTGTTGCTTTGAAATCACTTTCTAACAGCAGAAGCTTTGGAGAACAGTTCATGAGTGAGGGAGAAAGGCTGGGGAAAAATGTTTTGTTAAATGTTGACAGCAAAGAATCTTTTGTTTATTTCACTTTATTGCTTTCCCTCAGCCCAGCTACTGCTAATGTTGGAGCCTGCACAGGCTCCCTCTAAAGGCATCATTCCTACTTGCTCCACTGGTCCTTCCAGGCAGGTCCCCGCTGTCCCCCACGGTGGGTGAGCACATCAGCACACATCACACCCAGCATTTTAGGACCTCCCTTCAGCTGCCGTAGACCTTGCATTTTGGCTACTCCATCTGACAGAACTGGGCTAATTGGGTATTTACTGAGCTGAATTCTGTTGTGGATGCAGATTATTAACCTTTATGTCACCTAGAAGATATTACACCTGGTAAAGTTAATGTTTTGAGACTGGGAGGTTAATGTGTCAGTGCTCAGCCCTCCCTAATTAGCAACAGGGCTGTGTGTGTCTGTGCTTTAATTAGAAAGGACTGAAAGATGGGTCACATCAGCAGCATCAGTTTATTGCCTCCTTCAGCCCTCTCTGATCATCTCTTCCTTGCTGTTCCAGGACCTTGGGTAAGTCTTGATGTTATGGTGCCCATCGCAGGGAGGATGTGTGCTGGAAGCCTTCCCAAGGCTAACCTGAGCCTGAGCTGGGTCTAAGGCAGCGACTGGTGATGATGTCTGGGGAGCTCCAAGCTGAGGAGGTTGTGGTGTTCCTATCAATGTGCTTAGCTGAGGGTCTTAGTTCTGCACCAGTTTTGCTCAGCTTCTGAAGCCTCAGGTGGTCTTTAGGGTGCCCCTGAGCTGACTGAATGGCATGGAGTAGTTGTTAGGGCTTGGAAGAACTTGTTTTAGTTTTGCATTCTGGTGTTCCACCTGCTTGCAGCCAGAGCATGCCCTGGGTTGTGTGTGTACTGGAGTGAGGACCATGCAAAGAGCAGTCTGGTGGTCAGGAGTGAGGAATACTGGAAGGATGAAATATGCCATTAGAATTGTGAACTTCTGAACCCCAAACATTATTTGAAGAGCCTTGCTCAATCAGTCAGAGAGATAGATCCAATGTTGTTCATGTCTGGGCAAAGTTAGGTATTTATCCCTTGTTTCTGGTTTCCCATCACTCTTGTGACAAATATGTGCCAGGCAGGAGCATGGGTTTGTGCCTTGCAAGACCAGGAATTGCCTGCCTGCAGAAGGCTGTTTGCAGCTTGTGTCCAGGCTGACCCTAAGCAGCCAGAACTGTGCTCTCTTCTCACTGCACATCCATGGAGGTCTCCTGAACAGGAGAAAAGGTTTGTTCTGAAAGAGGCAGCTGCCTCTTGATCCACAGCTCTTCCATTTGTGCCTCCTGCTGCTTATCTCTCAGCTCTGTAGGGATGGATCCTGCCTCACGTGGCAAGTGTCAGGCAATGACATCAGGCATCCTCCCATTCACTGCTCCCAAATGGGCTCCCTGTGTCCTGCATGGCAAAGGACACCTTATGTCGTGCAAGTAGCTGGGAGAGATGCACATGGAGCTCAGTAAATATGGGCATCTGGTGTAAGGCTGCTACTGTACAGGGCAGAAGGAAAGTGCTTGGCACATTCCCAAGTGATGCTGTTCTCCATGAGCTGCAGCAGAACCTCCAGTTCCTGACACTGCATGAGCTGAAGCTGAGACAAGTGCTCTGCATCTTTGACAACAGGAGTGCCTGTGATCCACGCTAAAGGTGACCAGATGCAGGCTGATTAACGAGAGATAGGAGGAAAAATTACTAATCTTTTTAGCCTGATTGGAGGAGGTGTTGCAAGTCAAGACCTCCCTTGGTTTTGTGAGCCAAACTTCAGCAGCACAAGGAGGAGCCTCAGGTGTCTCCTCCATGACATGGTGGGTCTCAGCTCCTTTCTTGAGGTAACGATTGTCCTTCCACATGAGTGCCTTTGGGCTGTGCAAGCAAGGTGCAAAACCAAACTGCTAAATACAACCAGTCAGTATATTCTCTGTGAGTTAAAAAAACATAATTTCCTCCAAATTACTGCTTTTTGTGGGAATATCTCCATTTCAGTGGCATTTCATTCAAACAACAGCTGATGAACTTGTGCTGTCTTGTTGGAATTGGAACACTTCCTTTGGTTTTTCTTTGAGTTTTCTTTGGGAAACCGTAGCTTGAATTCTCTCAGCATATAAAATAAGTCAGAGTATTTGGACCTTTATGAAAATGAAATGTTTCTATTGCTTCAAGCAATATTTTCTGCTTAACATTATACTTATGTGGAAATTCTGAAATTCAGTGTTTTCTTCTATTTTGAAACACAAGTGCACAAAAAACCTTCTGGAATTTTTTACAGATGCCTTTTGCCAATCCAGACCTCACCAGAAAAGTACTTTGGGTACATGACCAGCCTGGTGGTCACCTGGGACATGGGAGCAGACACAGCTGCTGTCAGGGAGTTGCAAGAGCACACAGTCACCCAGCAGACCATGTTCTTGTCAGACAATGTGAGGATAAATCCTGCTTGTAAGCAAGTAAAGGTTTATCCATCTCTCAGTTTCTTTTTTCCATTGATCCAGCCTTTGATAGAATAACTGATGTATTTAGAAGTCAAAGCTAATGGTGCATTTTTCCTGTTAGCTTAAGGCCAACATTGGTTTTAAAATTGGCTTTGTGTCTGTTCTTTTGCAAATTTGCTGGCCCTCCCAGCGGGAGATGGGAAGATGCTGCCATTGTGATGCTTGAGCTGGGCTCACCCTCAGACTGAGAGTATTGTTCAGGGGCTGAGCTTGCTCGTGTCCCACTGCCTTTGAGCACAGGCTGTGTAGCTTTAGCCTGAATTTTTTAGAACGTAGAATTCTCAGTAGGAGAATGCAGCTGTAGAAACAGAGGTTTTACTGGCCTTGTAGATATGAAAGAGCTGCTTGAGGAGAACAAAGTGCGGCTCAGGGGAGTTTGCTCCCTGCCTGAGGTCTGTGGGGCTGGCTGGCTGTCGTGAACATTAGCTCAGCACAGGGACCTTGCTGCCACAGTGCTTTTCTGCAGAGCCATTCCTCCATCTCTCAGGCTGTTTAGTCCATTAGTCACCTCAGTGGCCTTAAATAAAGGAATTTGAGGTTTTCATTAAAAGCCTTGAGCCTGGGATGCTGATGCTCAGCAGAGGTCCTATTTTCACCTTTAGGAGGTAGCCAGAAAGAATAAAAATGGTCTCATTATACAGCAAATTAGGAAAATTTCTTCTGAGAGGTGGGAGAGCAGAAGAGATGGAAACTTTTATCTTATTTTTGGATGGACTTAGGAAGGCAGTGAGGAGTGAATGTGTCCCAGAAGGCTGCAGGATGGCCTGTGCAAAGTGAACAGGGGTCCTCAGGCTGCTGCCAGCAGAAAAACACAAAAATTCAGCAACCAGAAATCCAGGAGGCTAAGAAACGCTTTGGATGGAGTGGAGCCTCATCCTGCTTTTCTCTCTTAGAGGTGGCTTCTGGAATTAAACTTGTTATATCTCCAACCCTCCCCTCACATGCAGGAAGAAAGGGACTGCTGAGCCGATGATATGAATGATTGATATGATGATGATGTTGTGGCAGCCCTTGGAGGATGCTGAATGCTACCCTGCCCCTCAGATTAATTAGGAATGCTTTTACCTGAAATCCTGGAGACCTTTTCCTGCAAGCCTTGGGTGTATACAAAGCATATCTTCTCAATTCAGGACATGTACTAATTCCCCACTGAAATCAGCACTTATCCAGTGCTAACACCCACACAAGTTCCAAATGCCTCTGGAAAGAAGCAGAGCAGCTTGAGAAACATCTAGATTTCTGGATGAAGCCAGAGCATAACCCAGCCTTTGTTGAAATTACATTTGAACAAAAAAGTGATTGATTGATTTTTTTTTTTTTCCAATATTGTGTAAACATGCTGCTGAACCACCTTCTGGAGATGCAGAAGAGGGTGCTGAGCTGCAAACCAAAACTTGCTCAGCACAGGAATGCTCTTTGGAGGAGAAGATGAGGTTTGAGGGGACTCTGCCCTTCCATTATTTCTAATCTGTTTGACTGTGGGTCATAAAGCCTGGTGTGCTAAGTTTTTCAAGTGCCATTAGTTTATGGGCCTGTTAACAGAAAGGATTTTGTTACCTTCCATGATCTGAATCTCATTGAACCAGAGATCCCTTGGTGCAATTTTGATAGCAGAGAAGAATCAGGTTAATAACATTTAGGATCACCTTTCAGAAAATATTATTTGTGCTGATTCCTTTTTCTCCTCCTTCCTTTCCCTGCTCTGTTATTGCCATCACTGGAATTAGTTACCCAGTATTACTGTAGCTCTGTTTATTGTATGTGGTCATTGCTTGGGGTAAAGCTTTAGAAACAAGTAGAGCAGCCACCTTTTCGGGGCTGTGTTCAGAAGAGGGTGAAGCAGTCTTCAAGATGCATGTTCATTTGTTTTTGTATGTATATCCCTATTAAAAGCCTCAAATGGGAATGCAAGGGTATTTAAAAGCCAGGAGAGACAAAACAAGTTAGAATTTTAAAGCATTGTTAGAGCACAGCAGGCCCAGTAATAGTGGAGATGTGAGACAATAAAAGGGTGAATCAGTTAATTAGGATGTTTAGTTAATATACTGCTACAGTCAAAACTCTTCTACTGACAGTGCTGCCTTCCAGCATGAACGGAGGGATTGTTAGACACACCTGAGGAGAACAGGTGTGTTATGTGGGTTAGAAATAAAACTGTACTTTTCAGCAAGAGCAGGAAAAAATACCCAGAGGAAAGTCCTTCATAGCAAGTGTAGCTTCCAGAAGGCCTGTAGTTTGTAGGTTACTCTTGATCCACATCAGACGTGCTGGCTTGGACTTTTCATAATGGTACTTCTGCTAAAGAAGCCTTTTGATGGTTGAAACTCAGAGACAGCCTGGCCTGGCATCATTCACCTTTTAGCTCTTCTTTTCCAGTTTTCTAGTTAAGTGCAAACAAGACTGCAATGCACCAGGAAGAAAAGTTTTGGGTTATTTCTGGGGAAAGCTGTCTGAGAATCTACTGCCTGCTTTCATTCATTGCCTTTCTTATATGAGAGAGGAGCAGAGACATTGCTGATTTCAGTAAGACATTTCTCTTAAAAGGTAACAACCTTAACAGCAGCCTGTGTTTTGATGGGACATTCTTAAGATCTAATGCACAGATACTCAAGACCTTTCCTTTCTTTAGAGAGGTGAAAATGAGGTTTTGCCTTCTAGAAGCTCAGTATTAACTAAACAACCTATTGACTTCCCACTACAAGGCATCTTCCCTCTCAAGATGTATTAAACATGACAGACACTCCTCTAGTCCCAGCAGTGCAGCATTAACCATGTCTGTGCACTGCCTCTGCTTCAGGATGCTCTTCCCAATGACCAAATTGGCATGAAGGAACAGAGAGATGCTGTAACTACAACACTGGAGAAATAGGTCAAAAATAAATGCTTTTGAGAACAGAGTAAATGACTTCACTCTCGTCTGTGCTCCCTCACAGACCACTAACTCATCAATATCTTCCTCTCTATGACAACCCTGAGAAAAACAAGGCAATTGAGGAGTAAGAGAGGTTATTTAAACAAGTATGCCGAGTGGCTTTCTGAAGTAACTGTTGTTCATTATTAATCTGTTGGGATTTTTTTGGAAGTTCTCTAGAGAATAACAGGTAAAAAAAAAAAAAAAAAGAAACCAAGAAACAAAAGATTACAAATCCTGAGCAGCTCTGTTCTTTTCTAACTCAGGTTGCACAGAGCTGCACATCACCATGGAGGAGCTGACTGAGGTGAGATGCTGGGAGCAGGCTGGGGTAGACATGTAAGGGTGAGTCCAGAACCCTTAGAAATATCTTTTAGACTTCTGCCATTGCAGATTTTATTAGATCTTTAAAACTTGCTATAGCTGGGCACGAGGGTGCTGTGTTTATAAGAGCTGCTGTCTCATCAGGGTGAAGTCAGACTGGCTTTGGCAGATGTGTCCTGCAGAGCTGCTCTCCACCCCATGTAGGATGTGCCTCTGCAAATCAAGACATCTCTACCCTGAGCTCATAACTGTTCTGCATTGTTACAATCTCACTAAGCATAAACCCAAACTCCTCTCTGAAGGGGGGTCATGCCATTGCCTCCTGGCACTTTAGCAATCCTGCTGGTGGGTTCAGGAGTCTGGGATACCTTGGCATCCCTTTGGTGGCCTCGACCCAAACTTGGGCCCATGGACAAACTCATCACTGGCCTGACCAGCAGAACAAAGTGAAAAGCCCCCCTGAAGATGCTCTCCAGCTCAATAACAGGGAGGGCTCAGCCCAGTGGAGGTCCCATCCCTAGTCACACATCTGTGCATAAGGGCAGAGTGTGCTACTCCACAGTAGCAAGGAAGTTCCTCTTCAGTTTAATCAACTTTATCTTTTCCTTTTTTTTATTTAAAGGGTTGTAGTTCAAATGCTGCCACAAGCCCAGACAGGTGCCCATTTCATAGTTACAGTAAATAATTTACATGACAAATTCAGACCTGTCCCTTGGTCCTGTATTATTCATGAATGAACAGGCTTGTTTTTTATGACAATGTTCCTTATTCAAACACAGTCTGTGATGTATCTCAGTCCTTGAGTTCATTTCCATGGCATCTGGCTGTTTGCCAGCCTTTTGTTGCTGTTTTCTGGTTTGCAAAATGTGTTGCCTAGATTGTATTTCTTCAATTCGGTCGCTGAGGGACTGAAACTTTTATACACCACAAAGATTTCTGTGTGGCTGTATAAGCCCCTTTGTAGTGAAACTTCACTCAAATGCATATTTCTGAGCATTTCCCTTTGCACAATTATTCTTGTGAACAAAAATATCATTTATATGAAGACTCATGGCAAAGGGCAGAAATATCCCTGAGGAAAACTCTCAAGAATCATTTATATAAATCTTCACAAACACTTCACCATTGTTTGCTCATTTTGGCTTGCACAGATCTCACCCACAGGGTTTATAGATGTGAGGTTTTGGCTCCCTGGTGACCTCTGGGCCACCTGTTATCTCTGAGCATCTCTAATCCCATTCATTTTGTTGAAGGTGGGGAGGGCAGAGCTGCAGTTTCCCAGCTGCTCGCTGAATTTCTGAGGTGTAGAGCTTCTTGAGAAGACACACACCTTGTGGCTTGAGCCCAGGATTCACCTCTCAGTCCTTTATACACTTCCACTTGGCCTTGTTTCCTGAGACCTTCACTCTTCACCCATAAAATGGGAGTAATAACAATTCCTCCTTTCCCAGGTACTGTTTTCTTGTCATATCAGCTCAGCCCGCAAATGCTACAAGTCACAGATCCAGCGTCATCTTTACACCCACTCATACAAATGAACCCTCATCCCAACAATGATAAATAAACATGTGATATCTACGTGACACCAGGCAATGTGAGAGCACTGAAACACAAATCCATCCCTTTGTATTCATTTATATACTGCTGAAATATCTTATGGAGGGGCATAATGGACCCTGGTGCTCATATGAGCAGTTTGCCCATACCCAGCTGATTTTCTGCCTCTGTGCTTGATTGAATAATGGATGGTGCTTACTGTTTGCATTCATCCCATGAAATAGAAGTGTGTATAAAAAATAAAAAATAAATTATGTCTGCTTCTCCCTGTGAAAATAAGCCCATTATAAATTAGTGAAAAATTAAAGATAACATTATCTATTTCTTCTGCTGGGAATGTGTGGTCACAGCCTTGAAAAAGTTGAAATCCAGGTGAGAAAACTGACCGAGCGTGTTATTAATACCCTCTATGTCTTGAAAAACCACATTGATTAATTCACTACTAAGCTCCCTTTGGATGAAAAGGGTCATGGGTTATTTACAAACAAGTGTTATTTCTGCAGCCGTCATTACTCAGAATTGGGATGGGGGGAAGATCTTTATTGTCTTTACATTTCTTTCTGTATTCAGGGAGGCTCCAATTTGTCAGATCTCTGCTTTTGATACAGAATTCCTTTAAAAGACAGAGGATATACCAAGCCCTCTCAGGAGGTGATGAGACTGCTGATCTAATTAGGAAAGGATTTGGAGCATTGCAGCCTCCTCAGATGACTTCACTAGAAGTTGTGGGTGCAGAGATGCTTTTGAAATTTAATCTGCTCATCCTTTATGTATCTCTGGTCCAAAGACCTCCGAGGAAGCCCCAGGACTCTGTAGAAAGTGGTGGCATCAGCACAGGATTAGCAGAATGTATGATTTCTGAAGATAGTTTCGGCTTTCACATGAGATTGAAGGAAGTGCCTTGATCATTTAAGATCTTGAGCCATCCTCTGCCGTTTCTGACAAGTGCCAGGTGCTAATTCTGGCTTAAAATGCCCTGCAGTGGAATCTGAATAATTTATCTCAGTGTACACGTTCTTTTTTGTGCTTTTGGGCAGTGAAACTACTTTGATTACAATGGTGCCAATTTTTTTTTTTTTTTTTTTGGCCTGTGTAGCTACTTCCCAGCAGAGGACCGAGGAATGTGGGTTTGAAAGGTTTGGATCCTTGGAGGAAAGACTTTATGTAAATACCAAATCCCAGCTGCAGAAGTCAGATAGGGCATCCTATCCAAATAGATATTGTGCAGATCTGTACTGCCATGCAGCACAGCTGAGCTCAGCAGCACTCTCCTTTTGGGCTGTGAAGGATGGAAAGGATAATAAGGATAATGCAAGTCAGGACAGAAGGGTATCAGTAGAGACTTGGAGAATCAGGTATGGAGCAAAACTGAGGTGTGTTGGTAGAGTTGTTTTGGGATCTTGGAGTTGAATAAATGCAGCAAATAATTTTACTTTAAATTAATGAATGATCAGAGAGCTCTGTAGTGCTCCAGGACAGGAGGAAAAAGGTGACACAGGTCCTCCCAGACCAGAGGGCAGGATGATAGCAGGGACAACCAGAGGGTGCATGTTGGGAGCAAAGTACATCTGCAAGCTCTGGCAAGTGGGTGATTTTACACAGAAATTTATATACTCCAGCCCGTGCTCTTTCTCCCTTCATAAACAGCATCCAAGCTGCAAACTCAGCAGGCATGTGTGTTTGCCCAAGGCCAAATTCAGCTCCACTCTCATCACTGGCAGTAGGGACTACCTGCCTAATTCATACCCAACTGTTTATCCACAAAACCACTGAAGTTTCAGGAGCCTCGAGTCCTTTCAGTGCTCCTGTGGATTCAGCACAGGAAATCAAAACCCAGCACTGTACACAAACATCTTGTGCTTCTGCTGCTGCTCTGCTAACCAGATTAGGTTCCCCTGCTGCCTTATTCATTTTGCACTCATTAAAGCTAAATTTAGAATTGAAGGCAACTCTTCTCCCCTCTGGGAAAGGTTGTAGGGAGAGTCTTTGTTGCAACAAGCCACGAGGAGGCAAAAATAGCAGCTAGATTTTCTCTCCTGTGAGATGGAAACGTGCATGTTTCTGCTGAGACAGAGAAAGAAACTTGAGCCCATTTCCCTTCTGCACAGAACATTTGTTGGACCCTGGGTCTAAAGGAATTTGTGCAAATCGTTGCAAGCATGTAACAAGAGGTTTATTTGACACAAATCACAGGCATGTAGCAGTGGCAAGAGATGCTATTTGCTCTGGCCAGATCTAGAGGAGTTTTATCTTGCTGCTGAGTTTGGACCCTGGCAGACAGGCAGTAGCTCCCAGATTTCAGCTAAAGAGACTAATGCAAAGAGATTTCTTCCTTTCACTGACCTTTAATAGTCAATGATGTCAGCTCTTTATGAAAAAAATAATTGTGGTGTAAAATCTGCCTTCAGGTTCTTGGGAGCAAGAATTGATGGGTAAGAGGCCCAAAGAGAGCTGAGCTCCAATATCCATACCAACTAGGCATCCTTCCAGCTGTGCCTTTGCTCACAACACAGCTGGAGTGAGGGGGAAGAGCTCAGGCCTTCTGGGCAGCCAAATGCCATCCCAATGGTGGGGAACCTCAGAAGGACTTTGGAAATCTGTGTGAGTAGGTAAATCTGAGCTTCAGTGTAACCAACCATAATGAATGTGGGGAGAAACAATCTGAGCCATCTCTGCATTTGCTGAGCTTGGACTGGGCATAGCTGGATTTAATTCTGACAGCTCTCCAATATCATTAGCTCAGTGTGCAGTGGCAGCCAAAAAACCCCTTGCTAAATATCAGGGAGGCCACTGAGCATGAGAGAGTCATTTTGCTTCCATGTGAGACCTTGGGATACCCCTACACTGGGGTGGGATACCCCTCACTGGGGGTATAGGCTCCAGGTACTTAGCTGTGCTTTGCAGCTGTGAACAGCTGCTGAGTGCTGCTTTCACACAGCAAATTAGAAAAAAGGATGGGTTAATCTTGGCTTTAAGAGAGAGGGCAGCCAAGCCTGAGATGATGCCACAGCTTACAGCATTCACAGAGGCTCTGACCAGGAGAGACGGGCTGTCACTAGCTGTTAAACCCAGAAGGTGGAAGAAACTTGTCAAAAGGAAAGCTCTGTCTCTGCATCTGTACCAGATCCTGGAGGGCTCTTGGGAAGCACTGCTCCTTGCCCCAAAGATACAGGCTGAGCACAAGACCCTCTGCCACCGTTGGGGCCTGTGCAATGCAGCTGTGCTGTGCAGGATTGCAGGCAGCATCTCTCAGGAGCAAAAATTACATGTCTGACCATCATACGGAAAAAAGCAGTGAGGAGGTCTGTCAGCACTTGATTAATGAACTGTTCCCCTGTGGAGAGATCTGTGCACAGCTTTTTGCCAGGGACCCTGGCAATGCCAAGAATGAGGCATGGGATCAGCACCTCTTCCAGAGCTGAGAAATACAAATCCAGCAAATGAACAGAGCCAGCCAAGGGAAACTGCACTTATCAGCACAACTTGTTGGGCAGCAAAAGTTAGAGGAAAGAATATTGTTGGCTGAAGAGTGTCTTAAGCCCACGTTTTAATAATTTCAGGTTTATTTTATGGCTGGGGTGAGGAGACTGGTGCAGACCCCTCATTCAGCTTGTTGCAGACCAGCCTGAAGGTGCTCATTTTGACAGATGTGTAACAGAAGATTTAAATCAAAGGCAGCAACTGGGACCCCCTGAGCCTTGTGCTTGTCCTTCATGGAGAGCTGTGTCTCTCCAGGCAGGGACAGCAGTTCCATGTGTTACTCATCTCCTAGTACACCATGGCTTTTGGCCACATGCTGATCACAGCTCCAGTTCACCCTCACAGAGAGGTAGAAAGTTTCCCTGGCTCAGGAACTGGTTCACAACAGGATGGGCATCCCTGGCTTGGCTCTTGATGGCTGGAGAAGTAGCAGCTTCCCCCCATCTGGTTTGGATCTGCTGCTGTATGTTGCCTGGAGCCTTTCAACAGCCTGTTTCCTCTTAGTGTGATGAACTTCCTCCTGGTTCGTTTATGCTTGGTTAGCACTGGGCTGCAAGATGGGTTGAGAGTGCCAGTGTAATTCCTTTGGGAAAAAAAAATCTGCTTTGACTTTCAGGAAGACATAGTGATTTTATTTCTAGAAAATAGAGCTATAAATTCAGCTGATGCCAAACAAACACTATGCAATGTCTGTATTAAGGTGGGGTGGGGGAGTAATGTCAGAAGAGGATGATATTTGTCACTCACCTGTCTGAGTGCTGAAAATGCTCTTGTCTTTATGTACTGACTGTTTGATTTTCACCCTGCCTGCATCTTGGCCTCCCTTTTTGCTCAGATGAATTCTGATCTCAAGACTGCAGAGCTCAGTAGAAAAATAATTCCTTTTCAGCTCAGCACATAGGTCTGAAGCAAGAAGAAGCTGTGGGCAAAGTTGCCAAAGAGGCAAACGGGGGAATGTGCTTGGGGTAGGTTGTGCCTTCAATAGACTGTGTATAGCAAGAAAGAGTAAGCTAAAAAATCATATCTTTAAATGTCCATCTACCTGACAGATACCTAGATGAGGATATAAGAAACCTGATGGATAAAACAGATGAGGCACGAGTAGTGGGCTGCTGAATTATATAAAGTGCAGCCACAAATTGCAGGCACAAAAAAAAAAAGGAAGGACAGCTTAAAAAAAATTATAGCTGAAGTATCCATTTCTAGACCAGTACTTGTGGTGCTTGCAAACAGATATATCATTTGAGTCTGAAAGAGATGGACTATTTATTTAGCTTGAAGATTGCCCCCGGCAATTGTGAATCGAAGGTTATCTAATGTCTTTGCCATAGGCTGTAAATGTCTGGACAGTTAGCATATGCAAGGGAATTACTCACAGATAAGCATCCAGTAATTTATACAGAGTATTCCAGATAGAAACCTCTCCCATATCAATTTCTGCCTGCTCTGTAAACTGCTCCCATTTATCAAGCCGGATAAATCCACAGGCGGGCTGTGAGGGTGTGCTGAGACCTGTGGGTGCTTTATCAGTTAATATTCACTGAGGTCCCTTTGACATGATTGGAGTAAATCTTTCTCTCCTTTTCTTTGGTTATGACCACTCTATAATCTTCCAGGCTGAACGCCATTCCCATGAATGAAGAATAATACTGGGAAATAGGGGAAAAAATAATACATAGAGAGAATGCATTTCGTCTCAGTTTGGAGGTAATGAGGCAGTTTAGTATGACATGTCATTTAAAACCAGGCTTTTCTTTTTTATAGATTCCATATCCCTGAAGAAATGACTGACAGATCAGTGCATGACATATTTCTCCCAGAAAAAAAAAATTGAGGTTGACACAGAGGGAAGGCAGCAGTTGTGATGATCTTCAGGAAGACAAAGGGACAAGTCTTTCTCCATCAGGTAAATAACACAGACCTGAAGTTATGCAAATTAAGCTAAAAGCCTCACAACCAGTGTCTGTTAGATCAGGAGGTTCCTGTGTCCTTTAGCTGTCACCTCTAAGAAGTTCTCTGTCCAGTTCTGCAGTGGAGGCAGCCCCATCCATGAGCTCTCAGCAGTAAAATCACAGATTCATAGGATGGATAAGGTTGGAAGGGAAAACTCGAGGTCACTTGGTCCAACCTCCCAGCTCAAGCAGAGTCCTTGAAAGCACGTTACTCAGGATTGTGTCCAGACAGCTTTTGAATATCCCCACGGAAGGAGGTGATAAGGCTCTGTTTGCCCTTTTTATAGGCATTCTCTGCAACCTGCTGCTGTTTGCCAGAAAATTCTTACTCTGTACTCCATTTTCACTGTGCTATGGCTGCCCCAGGAATATTGGCTGGGGGAGTGTTTGAGGTTTTCTTTGGCTGGGAAAATCTACTGAGATTGGGAGTGTACTGAGGACTGGATGGATCCCAGTAGCTCCATTTTGTGTAGGCTGCCAGCAGCCCACTCCAAGCTACCCAAAAGGAATGCACAGCTGTTTACTCCAACCAGACAGATGCTTCACTCCCTCTGAGTGTGAGTGAGGACTTGGGAGTGCATCACAGACAAGACGCACCTTCGTTTTACAAGGAAGGAGCTACTGCCATGATCCCAGATGTGAAAGATGTTGCCACATACTTGGACAGAGTCCACACACAGCTCTTAAAAAAAGAAAAAAAGAGGTGCATAATGAGTCCTGGCAAGCATGTACCCAAGGCCATCTGTTAATGTGATCCGCTGCCAATTCATAGAGCTAGGAACCAGTCTCTGCAGGTCATGCATGCCAAGATGAGACAGGCTTAGAAAAGGCACATGCAGAATGTGCTAATGGCCACTGTTTATCAGAAAAATCTTCTTAGCAATGAACACCATCAAAAGAGACCATGCTGCACCTTGGTATTTGGGACCATATCGGCTGATATGGGTGGAGCATTCCTGCCATTTCCTGATGTCTCTGCCCCTGCAGTGAAAACAGGAAAGTTGTAAACCTTTGTAAACACAGCAAGAAGAACTTAAAACCAATCTATTCTGTAAATTATTTCAGTATTTATCCTTCTGCTGCATGACTAGTGTATGGGGGGAGGCTGGAAGGGGATTGACGTGCAGCTGAGCATCCTCAGGAGCAGGACACAGAGATTACAGGATGCATAAAGAGCCATTTCACCTGTGGCAAGCATAAAAACCACCCTGAGCTGTTCATCAGTCATGCCTGGAGTATCCCTTGCAGGACACCCTGAGAGCTGGAGCCTTCCCTCCTCTGCTAATCTCCAAAGTGCTGAAACAAACCTCAGCAGACAGCCAAATAAGGAGGAAGGAACCAAGGTTACAGCCACAAGATATCTTTTAAAAAACAGAGGACTGTTGATAAAAAGGGCCCTAAGCAAATCAGATTTATTTTCTAATCAGTGCCTGGTAATGTCATCATCATACATTTGCATAAGGAGGATGTTTTATGCATTGTTTTTCTTTGAGCAGGTACCTTTTCATTTGTGTGCACTTGCTGATGTGCTCTCTTAACCTGCCACAGGCTTCCCCAAAGCTACTGTCTGTGAATGCTTCTCAGATAATAATTAGGAATGTTCACCCTCTCTACATCCTTTTCCCAACAAAGACTTGAAAAACACAACATGATTTTTTATATTATTTTTTTATTAATTTTATCTATTTCTGTCCTTGTTCAGGTAGTGCTTGCACAGAGGGCAGGTACCTTTTATCAAAAGACAAGGAGTCATCTTCTCCTTAGGAAATGTTTATGTGCCTTCCACAGCACCAAATTGAGAAAACAGATTACCTCTCAGAAAACCATCTGTTCCAGCACCGTGTGAGCTCTCAGGTTGGTTCTTGCATTTTATAAGACATTTGAATCCTCCTGTGATTTCTCCCTTTCACCTGTCTGCCTGTCATAAAAATTGTTCTGAAGGCTCAGCACACCCATTCAGACACGTCAGCACCTGGTTTCCAAGTGTTGTTTTGGGGTTGCATTATAAAAAACGAAACCCCACTCAAAAGAGCCCTTCCCAATGTGCTTAAAGATGGATGAGACTAACAGGAATGGGATGAAAAAATGAGAAGATGTGGGAATCTGGGAAAACTTTTTTTATTATTTTATAGTAAACCAACATTTTCCATCCCTAAACCACAAATTATGAGAAGAAATTGATTTCCATAGACAAATCCATAGCTTTCCAATGAAAATTTGAAATCTTGGGAAGATGGCTGATGTATTGTGTGGAAGGAGATATTTTGCTGAGAACACAAAGGATTTTCCAGAGAATGGCTCCAACATGCCCCAGCTCCTGTGTCTTGCTTGTGTACCCATCACTGGCTGCAGAGCTACAGGCTTTTTCTTGGAGCAGGTTGTTATTGGGGAATGTGGAGATTCTCCAGACTCTAGAATGGTTCTTCTTACAGTCTTCTTTGAGCCTTGAAAAGTTCATCTACTCCAATTACACTTTATTCCATTTGCTCACCCTCCTCTACTCCTGTCAGAGCCACTTAGTCTCTCCTTAAAATCCAAGTGGACATAAGATGGACTAGTGCCAAAAAAGCACTCATTGTATACCAAAAATACCCAAATAAATAGCTTTCCCAGCTTTAACACAATACATTTTCTGCATAAAAATTCAGAACATTTAAAGACCCTATGCTGGAAATAGAGTTGTCGCAAAGCACGTAGAAATTACTATTAATTTAAACATGTTGTTTATTTTTTGAGTCATTAGTTGATGCAAGGGATATGATAACGGGATACAAAACTTTTCCCTTCTGGAGCACGGGTTATACTGTGATACAGAGAATTAGCAACTAAAGTAATTAACAGCCACTATCTGTTTGGTAGCATAACTCAAATTGGATTAAGCTTTGTCCCTCCAACTCCAAACAGACCAGTGTCTCCATTACCAAAGCCACCAGCACATTTAGCATTAATGGACATCTCCTCCTGAAGAGATATGGCATGTCTGCTGCAATTCTCTCTGTAGAAAAGTTACTTAACTGGTAAATTTTCATCCTGGGATCTAATTGGGTTGCTTTTTGCTGCGAGGGAGGCTCAGAGTAATGCTCTGTAGTGCTGTGAGGAATAAGAGTGTGGGTGGGGAGACATGGAGAGGTTTTGTGATCTGGGGTGATCTGTCCTACCAGGAGGGATGGACATTGTTCCTACCCACAGTGCACAACCCTAGGCAAGCTCTGTCATCCCTCTGGGGCTCCTTCCCTTTGTAGCCTTGCTCTCCTCACATCGCACTGGCCACTATTTGCAAAGAAACCCCTCACACTCTTACTCCCAACATGAGATCTTTTGCAGTTCACCTTCATCCCGCCCGATGCAGCAGCAACCGCCTAATGGGGCCATTATTTTCATCTCTAATTGAACGATTTCTCTCTCTCTCTCCTTTCCTCATTTTTTTTAAGAAATGTCAGTGAAATCAGCACTTAAAAAAAAAAAAAAAAAGAAAGAAAAAATAGATGAACTGCAGCATCCGGAGCAGAAGTGCCAGGACTGCTGTTTTTAGCAGGGTCTCCCATGGCTCAGAGCCACAGCAGGTGGGAGGGTCTTGGAGGTGACCCAGCAAATCCTGGGGGTGGGCACAGGGGCATAGTGGTTTGGCAAGTATAATGACCACCAGTCAGACAGCAACATTTTGCTTTGCTTCAGATAAAGAGCCCATCGTACCTCCACAGCCCTGTCAGCCAGGGAGATGCCAGCACTTCGATTAAGCCATGCTGGGTGGTGCCCACATTATTATCTGTTTTACAGGCAGAGAAACTGAGATGCAGGCAGATTAATTGACTTGCTCAGATGAGGTGAGACCAGAGAGAAATCCCAGAAGTGTAATTGCCTGCACTAAGTCTAATTGCCAGCATATACATTCCTGTCTGGGAAAGCCATCAGGAGGAGCAGGGCATCCCCAGAACAAAGAACAAAGCCATGACTGAGGTACCAGCGAGGCAGGAAAAGAGGCTTCTCTTTCTGTATCGTGTTGTAAGTTCTGTGACTGCCTGGTATCTTGAGCATTGTTTAAAATATGGGAATAGTAATAAACAGATTCTTTAATCTTTTAACTAAAACTCTTGCTAACCATTCTCCCTCCCCCCTCTGGCAGCAGTCCCTCTTTCTTTCACTGTTGTCATACAGGATTTTGTCCCCATCCCCTTCAGCTTTCCCTCCCACTGGTTTCACAGTTTCTGATTTTCAGTCATCATTTTTTAACTTAAAAAGAGATATGAGCAGAGCAGCCATCCCTCAGCCCCATCCTAAACTTGTTCTCTCCTGTCTGGACACACCACTGCATCCATTCTGCCCCTTTGGAGCAGCTTCAGGGCCATGACAGAGTTAATCTTTCAACTGGAGTGTTTTGTCTTCTCCCAGGTAAGAGAGAGGAGGAATTGTTAAACTGGCAGCATCCCACTGAGCCAAAAGTAGAACGAAACCTGCTTGCCTTGTAAACATGGCACAGCAGAATCCAGGTGTCTTTGGGAAGGACTGTGAGCCCTCAGCACTGCCCCTGCCCTGCCCCTGCCACGTGGCCCTTCGTGCAGGGCAGGTTTTAATGCTGCCCTGGCAGGTTAAGGAGCTTTTGGCACCATTACTAAGCAAAGACAATCACCAAACTGCTGAGCATCTCTGCAGGTTGCAAACACACCTCAAGCCCATGGGGTATCCACGTTTACACTTTCACTTAGGGAAAGGTTTGTTCTCCGCCACTGGATTGAGGTAGAAGGAAAGGAGAGAGAAGCTTTCTCTTCCCATTCAGCAGCAGACGACGGAACAGGTAAAAGTGGACATCAAGGGACTTGTCCTCAACAATCAGAACTCATGGACTGGTCGGCAGCCCCTTGGTGTCCTAGTGGAGAGCTGGAGTCACTGCGAGTTTCACAGAGGTCTGTTCCCATTAGAAATCATGAGTTTTGCTGTGCAAAATGGATTTTGTGAGAGCTTTGCTGCTGTTGCTGCAGGGGCTGTGACAACTCAGGAGTGTTGGTTTTCATTGTACACTGTTATAATGAATGAATAAATCGATAGCAATTAAGGCAGATAGTTTATTGATTGACATCCCAAGGCAAACATTACATTTATTGCCAGGAGTAAAACACATTCTACCATATACCCCCATAACCACGGAGTCATAATTTGATACTATTAATGTATGACACAGTAAATCATGGCACTGCCTCCTGCTCTGTCCAGGTCCACCACAGCGACACAAAACCTCCCAGAAGATGATGATTGTCTATCTGAACACAGCAGCTGAAACTGTATAAAGCTCCTCAAGGACTTTCCCAGAGGTCAAAACGTTGCATTATGGGATTTTCGAGTACAAGATTTTGCAGAGGAACTTCCCTTTCACCCTTGCAAACCATTCCCTGTTCCTTCTCTGCCAGCAGTCCCTCTTTCTTTCCCTGTTGTCGAACAGGATTTTGTCCCCGTTCCCTTCAGTTTCCCTTTCCAATAGTTTCACAGTTTCTGATTTTGAGCCATCATTTCATTTGGACAATTCTCATCTCTTTTTCTCCCTTCCCCCAGTTTCCTCTTTATTCCCCTCAAAGTGAACACTCAAATCTGTTATTTCTTTGTTATAGCCTCTAGTCTATCCTGACACCTCACATGCAGTGTATGCTCTCTTTTTATTTTCTGCCTACTATCTTTCTTCACTGTCCCTTCCACTTAGCAGGATATATATACTTGGCAAGAAAATGGGGTTCTTAACTTGGATTTATTAATTGGAATTAGCCATCCTTAGGTTCAGTTCAGGTTAGCAAGCATTTTTCAGCTCCAGGTTTCCCTGCAAGCATCTCTCATATCTCATTTTGGTTTCAGCGAGGAGGGGGGTATATTATTAAAGCAAGTCCTGGTATTTTAGCTTCTTACCATTTACATTCTATTTAGTGAAACCTCCTTTTTCTACCTGTCAATACCTTTCACTTTCCACAAAAATTTTTCCCAGAGACCATTCCTCCGTCTGCGCTTCCACTGTCCTACATCTTTCTTGCATTCCCTCTCCTGACTTTGCCAAGGGATGCTCCTTGGAGGTTTGCACCATCCTATGTCTGTGCAAGCTGCTCTGGAAGTGATCCATGTACAGCTGGAGTAATCTCCAGCTCTCCTTGGCAGTGACAAGGTGAAGGCTTTTGGGCACTGCTGGGTTATCTTTGCAAGAAGCATTTGCAATACTTGTCAGGGAATTCATTTGTTTGAAGTGAGATTTCAGCAGGGCTGTGGTGGAAGCACAGGATGTGTGCCAGCTCAGCACTGACCAACAAAGGAAGGCTTCTATTACCAAGCCCTGGAGCCTCCTGCCCAGGTTGGTGTCCAGCTGCTGGCTGTGACCAACAGAAGAAATGTGAGAGCATCAGCACTTTACATCAGTGTCATATCCCAGGGCCATCCAGGGCTTGGCACTGCTGTTTTAATTCAGGCTTCTCCTCACAAGCTGTGGGGTAGAGGATGTAAAGCAACAGAAACAAAGGAAAGAAGTTGTGAACCTGATCAGAAGAAAAGCAACACATGAAGGTGCAGGTGGCCTCTGAGAGAGAACTCCAACAGCTCATCATAAAACACAGCTCCTCCTTCCCTCCAAGAGGGTACAATCCAGAGCCATAACTTCTTTAACATGTTGAAGGAACAGGGGGGTTTTAAATAATTTTTAATGGACACATTTTATTTCTACCTTTTTCTAGAGCTTGGTCACTCGAAGATTTTTGGTTATTTCTTATGTTGTGGCTCTGCAGCCATGCACTTGAGATGGGTCCTAATTAGATGTAGAGGAGGTCATTTGTGGTCTCACAGCAACTCAAAAAGACTTTCTACTTAAATAAGGTGCAAGCAAAGAACAGATCTAATATGCACACCAGTTAAACTCACTGTCCATCTTTTCTCACATATCAGTATCCCAAACTCTTCTGCTCCTGGCTGTATTTTGGTCTACTGTCTCAGATTAGGGATCCTCTTTACATTCCCATTTCAGCAACAAAAATTTAGAATTAATGTCTGCAGCATTTCCCCTGTAATTCCCCGAGCTGGTTCTTGCTCAAAGCCACAGTGAAGGAAAAAGAAAAAAAAGTGCATTTCATAAGCTTAATGCCAGGTTTGATGTCCTCCTGCAGCAAACTCCACCTTGAAAGTTAATTCCAGTCTCCATCCAGGGTATCCTTTCAAGTCTTGGTTGAACAATTCCAGTTGTGAATTTGGCTCCACCTCTCCAACTCAGACTGACTTCTGGGCACTTGTTATCTTATATCCAAGTTATTCTTCCTATCTTTATGTTTAAACATTGCTCAGGTTGTAAAACAGGTATTCTGAGAGTGTTCAAAACCACTGTTGGAATAGAAATAAGGCATCACATTAGAAAACCACTCAAACACAAGCTCCCAGCACAAAGCTACAGCCAAAAGGAAAAATATGAGCCATGAATGAATAAGGGAAGAGATTATAAGTAGTGCAGAGATGTTACATCTAAATGAAATGTCAGTGAGATGAGTTTGGTTCTTTCTTCAGTTTGGACATCTAAAACTCAAAGAAAGCTGCTGGAAAAATGGGAGAGAGTTCCAGGAATGATTTAAGACCTTGAAAACCCTCTTTACTGTGAGTGGCTTAAGCCCTAATCTATTCAGCTTATCCACCAGAATGCAAAGAGCTCACTCAGTCACCGTTTGCAGCCTTCCACTTGGGTTAGAAATTGCTCACATTTACAGCTCTTTAATCCTATCTCAGTGGGAACTGATCCTGGATATACTCAGACTAGCAATGCTTTAGAGGGGCAGGTAAATAAGCCTTTCAACAGCAGACCTACAGATATGATGAAGTCTCTGTCACTTGAAATCTTTAAGTCAGGAGTTAGCAGCTCTTTGGAGGGTGTGCTGTAGCACAGACAGGACTCACAGGCGTGCCTTCAGTGTAGATACCGCTGGAAGAGGTTCTGTGGTCTGGTTAACAAATGCTGTATAAATAAATTAGCACAGTCATTGCTTCAGGCCCTAAAAATCTATTAGTACTTTCAATTTCTGATTTTTTAAACATCATGCCTTCCTCTTACAAACCACATGCCCAAAACCACGGTCAGATCACGAGTTAATTATGCTTGAGAACAGCTCTGGATTGTACAACTGAGAAATCCGAGGCAACAAAACTTAATTGGCTTTTCCAAGGGCATCCAGCAAATCACTGGCCAAGCCAGCCACTGAACCCAGGGGAGCTGGTTCTTCCTCCCTCTCACACTTCCAGCTGCTAATAAAAGCGATAGCATCGGGCAAGAAGTGAGGGCCTTTGAAATCTCTTGAAGGGTACGGGTTTGACTCAGCATTATCTGATCCTGTGCTGAGGGGAATATCCTGCCGGTGACCATCCGTCAACGGTAATTGATGATCCTGGCTCCTGACACAGACCTGTCACCTCTGATCACCCCACCCCTGAACTCCTGTTCTGATGGACAGCCTTTTATTTGGATGGAGGAAGGAGAGTCACGTTCTGGCCTCTTGCCCCTTGATTTTAGCAGCTGCCATCACATTCTGCTTCTTTTTGACCACATAATTTGTTGTGTTTAAGATTGTTCAATTTATTTCCCAGATCCACTCAGTCATCAAAGGTTAAACAGCCCTTGGTTTATCTATTAAAGGTGGCAGCAATTAGTTCCCCCACACTGACTCTAAGAGAGAGTTGGGAGGGGACAAGGTAACCTTGTCCCCAAAACTGCTGCAAGAGGATGGCACAAACACCCCAATGCCTTTGTACAGCTCCACAGTGATTGCCCACCTTGGAGAAAGGGATTTTTTTATTCCCTCCATGCAAGCAGTGGAATGAACATCCACAATGGTCCAGCTAAACATCTGCTCTGGATAAAAGCTGAGGGGAAAAACTGCAAGTTTGGCAAACTTTACTGCAGCCTGGGCAGGTGCCTGGGTGTTGCTTTGTGAAGGGACAGTGCTGGGAGCTCGACTAGAGCATGTTGTGTCACCTCTGCCTAGCAAACTCAGCAAAGGAGAAATGTAATAGAATTGGCCTGTCAAAATGACAAAGCTAAAAAAGCTTCCACGAAGCCAGAGTGGTGCAGCAATGCAAGCTGTTGACAAAATGCTTGAGGGAGCCTGCTGGGACCAGAGCCCATGAGTGTGAGGAAACCTGGGCAGAGAAAATACTGGTCTCATCAACAGCACTTCCCCTGGTCTGGCCAGGGAAGCCCCTCCTATAGACCTGGGAGTTTGTGGTTTCTTACAAGAATGATTGTTACAGTGAAAGACACACATTGGCTCCTCTGACCCCTCTGGAGACCATTCCCCAGGGTACCACATCTCCCTGCTGAGAGGGTAATTTGACCCACACTTTTCCCTGGCACACTGCCACGCACCCACCTGAGACTGTCAATCTTTGCCCATGATATTTTATACTTTTTCGAATAGATATGCATTAATTCGAGATTAAAGCGTTTTCCAGGCGGTTTAACCAAAAGCAAAAAGCTCTGCAGGGAGTCTCCGCTGACTGATGGTGGGATGGGATGCTATGAGGAAGGAGGACATCAGTCAGTCACAAAGACTTGAGGTAAGCAATGAAATGTCCCTTTCTGTGTTAGGTTGGATGATGCAAAGATCCTTTCTGGCTTTAAGCACTACTTCTCTGTGAATCTGTAAAATGGAGCTAGCAACCATCCCTTCCCCACAGGGATATGGGAAGAATAAAGACTGCCAGGCAATGGATGGTAAAATAATCAGGGCTCCTCTAGATATGGGAGATAGTTAGATTGACTGCCCTTGTGAAAGCAGCAGAATCATTCTGCACAAGACTGGTGATAAATTGAATGAGAAGCCTCATGCAGCCCATCTATTAACAGCTGGCCCCTGCAAAGGCTCCAGCAAACAAATGCTGCGGATGAAGTCGCAAGATGATCTCTTTTCACAGAAAAAGAACCTCTCTCTTTCCCTTTTTCCCCCTCGTTATACTGAGATCCATCAAGAAGTAAATGTACCGCCAGCTTTTTTTAAGTGGTTGTTTTTCAGAAACAGTGGCTCACTCACCTGTTGGCTCTCCAGTTTGTTGGAAATGGGGTTAAATGTAGGAGGTGAAAAATGAGAAAACAACCTGAGAGTGCTTTGAATATACACCAGGATGAATGAGAAGCATCAGATGGCAAAACAGACGACATCCGTTAGCTATCAGCTCTCCCATCCATCCTCTTTCTGAGCCAACCAATTCCCTCCAAATGACAAAAATACATGCTATTTTTGCCTTCCTGATTAGTTTGTTTCAGTAAATCCCACTTCACAGATAGACCCAGCTCACTTTAATTAGCTTTGGCATGTTGACAAGGAGAGGAAAGAAAACACCACAGGACAGCGCTGTCTGGACACACATCGCCAAGCAGTGACAAAAATAAACCATTTTGCTACATAACAGCTAAGTGCTTCCTGACTGCCTGCTTTTATCCCTATAAGCTTCTACCTAGCTGGTGAAATCAGTCTGACCAATCCAACACTTTACTGAACAAAACCTGTTTTTCATCTCTTACTAGTAAAATATTCTAACCCAAGTAAAATCAGTGGCCATTTTGGAGTTGGATTTCCTTTAATATTTTTTTCCTCCTTCACAATCTCTCCTTGTTTCCCACATCCCATAGTATATTTTATCTCCTGCCTGTTCAGGGCAATCTGGTCATTGCTAGGCAACATGTCATCATAAATATTTCATTGTCAGAGGAGCGTTCAGAGATGCAGCCAAAAATCTTCATCTGGAGCTGCCTCCACGGTCCCTTTTGCTCCTATTCCCTCAGGGATGCAGCAGCACACACCAGCTCTGGATACCACACAGCAAAGGGATGACCAGGGCTAGGGAAAGCCAGGATCATGCAAGGAAGAGGTGTGGGTTTCTCACCCAGCATCATGCCCAGCTCAGTGCACAGCAGTTTTTGCAGGCTGCCCTTCAGTTGCAGCAGCTGGAGAAAGCTGGTGCACCCTGCTCTGTGCAACATCCAGGGGCTCGGACTTGATACTGTCCCCCAGAAGCAATTTGCTGACAATTTTGTGCATTTGTATGCATGGTGGGGAGAAATGGGGTGGGAAGACAGAGGATGGGTGCTTATAGATGAGCACCCTGTTCCTCACCTCAGCATCTTCCAACAAAGCAAAATATAGGCTCTAACCAGACTACACAGTGCTATGGGCATGTTCATTCTTACTTCCAGAGCTCTCTATCCCAAAACAGCCACATTTGTCATAACTTCCACTCCCTGTCTCCTTTTCCTTGAAGAATCCCACCTGGATGGTATCAACTGAGAAACACCAGCAGCTGAAGCTCTGGAGCCGACCAACCAGCTCTTGCTGGGAAGTTGCAGCACTTTGTCAGTAGAGCCTAAACTGTGTAAAGAGTTCTCTCCTGTGCAGTTGTCTGTCATGCTGTCATTTTTCACAGTTCCCTTATCTAAAATGAACTTGGCCTGCCCATCTTTCCATGGCTCTGTGGCTGATTATTGCTGCTGTAAGAATTACAGATTCAGTATTTGGAGCTTGGTATTAAAGTGGGATCACTGTACCTGGTGGGCTGCCTGCTTCTCAGCAGTGCATGCAAAATGGGGTCCAGAATCCCTGGTGACCACTGAAAGGGTTTGTGTTGGCTGGTCAGAGCTTGTCTGGGACTAGGGGAATGGATGGTGTTACAAGACAGCAGCCATGTGGTGGCCACTTTATGACACAGGTCACCTACGTGTGCCAAAGAAGGCACACCAGGAGGGTGGCAAAGAAGAGCCTGGGGGTGGGAATTACAGCAGGTCAGAGGGCACTAGAATAAGATGCAGCTGTTTCCAGTCACTGTTAATGTTTGCAAGCAGCAAAAGGATCCAGTTTGGGTCCCACCGGAGTTCAAACTGTCTGAGGTAGGATCCAGTCTTTCATGGAAATATCCTTTATTATTTATTATTGACTCTATGTAAAGCAAAGTCTTGCTGCCCTAAAAAGCAACCTATCTATTCATTCACACTGGCCTTAGCAGCTTATTCACCAGTCTTTTAACTCATGATTTGGAGAAAGTTTTCATGGTCATGGCACCCTGAAAGGTCTCAGCCCTGCTCCAGAGGAAGATGAGCTCCTTGCTTTCCTGCTTCCAGAGGCATCCTGGCATGGTCAGCCAGGACCTTTCCTCTAGGCTGCTCTGTAGCAAAGCCTCTACTTCAGCCTCCCTGCAGGACTGAGCTACGCCTTCAAGGCACCAGCCCTTCCAAGATTTGCTCAAGACACGGAAGAGCAATGGGAATTTGACAGATTAACAGAGCACTCTTCTGTCTAGACTCCCTGTCAAGCCCAATACAATCTTAAAACAAATGACCTACTGCAATAGGCTACTGCTCACGCCTGGATGTTAACAGGAGGAAAGACAAGCACAGTGAGCTATTTTGAGTTTATCTATTTGCTTTCTTTGGCCCTATGACATGAGCTTGTGGCTGTTCATGTAGATCTGTTGGTGCAGAATTTTGCCTGCTAGAAGAGCAACCTCATCACTTGGTACGTGCTGCCTCCTGTGGGTGTGGGAAACCCATTACTCAGGCACCAGTGTTGTACTTCTGGCTGGGATGCTTTCATCACGTCTGCCTGCGATCATCAATCAGGATTTTTATTTCTTTGCAAGCCAAGAAACAGGTGATGTTGGAAGAACTCCTCTGGAGATACTGTTAGCTGAAAGAAGCAAGCAAGAAAAATATGAATATGTTACTAAGCATGTGGGAATGTAATGATTTCAAATCAAAGCCTCAGTGTTTTGTAACTTTGTGATGTTTTTATTTTGAATTGAATGCTTTAAGAGGATTTTATTGCCAGATGAAAGTGTCCAACACTTGGGCATATGGAAGGGCTAGGATGCAAAGCCATGTTTTAAGTAAAAGATATGGAGATAGGAAATTCAATTTTTCCCAGTCCCTTTCCTAAGTTCTCCAGAACAGTGCTAGTGCAGTGGTACCTACTGGCTGTCCCTTGCTAAGTGGCACCAGGTGATCTTAGTCTAGGTAAGAAGAGCCAGCTCATTAGTGAGAGTATTTCACCCTTGCCCACAGTGAACATAAGGAGAGACCTGAGGCTACCCCAAGATGTGACTCACCTGAGCTGCAGACAAAGTGTCTCCAAGTGTGGGCTTCTGATGTGGCCAGACAGTGCTCTCTGGACCACCTGGGACCAGCATGGCACCAGACAGGCTGGTAGGGCTCCTGCAGGCTGCTGAGGAGGTGACTGTGCATGCAGAAACCATGAGGAACATGCTGCTTGCCCTGCTGAGCTTCATCCTGGGATCTGATGGCGCTGTGCCAACAACTGAAGCTGTAAGTCTGACTTCTGGTGCATTGTTAATCCTGCCAGTCTTGCTCCTCACCTTCCCGAGGCTGGCAAGGAGTGCAAGATGTGCAGAGGTGGCACAGCCCAACATGGTTGTTCTTTGCAGTCTTACAGTCTCAGCGATGAGCAAAAGGGGGTGTTAGACCTCATCACCATGAGCTTAAATGTAAGCAAAGGTGTGTCCCCATGGTGCAAAGGTGCAAGAGGCACCAAAGTAGCCCTATGGGCAGAAATAATGACGTGAACTGCCAGGGAGCTCCACGTGCGTGAGGCTCAGATGCCAACAGTGCAGATGCTGCTTGACTCGAGCTGGCTGACACAGCTCTGCAGAGCACTGAGTTATGCTGCATAGACACGGCCACGGTGACAGCAGTAAAATGTCAGAGACCTGGGCAGCTGAGGAGCTGAGACAGGCTCCTCTCAGTCTGCTGGCTCATGCTGAGGGACAGGAACAGAGACATGAGTGTGAGGAGAAGCAGCAATGCTACCCTGGCTGCGTCAGGACATGGGAGGCAATGCTAACATGGGGCTCATCTATGCTGGGAGGGCTCTGCTGGGAGCAGATGACCTTTAGGAGTCCTGGTAATCCATGAGGCTATGAAGGGACTCTTGGGATTAATTGTAATCAGCCAAGAAAATGCTCTTTGGCCAGCATCAGTCAAAGGCATATCTGATTAGTTCCCAAAATTTGTCAAAATGATATCTGGAGATCCTGACCTTCCCCAGAAAGCACAAGTCCATGAACAGAACTTTTTAATTTGTTTTTATAGGGAGGTAAGAATGGCTGTATTCATCCAAACCAAACATCAGCTTTGCTCTGGTTTCCATCTGTAGGCAGTGATCAGCAGCAGAAGCTTTTTGTATAGAAAGAGAGAAAACATCTCTCTGTGTCCTTTCACCTTTAGGCAGTAGTACTGTATGCACTTCTTCAGGCAATATTTAAGTCTTTCTTTTAAATGACTCCTGACAGGTTTTCCTGTCTGTGAATATTTTTGGCCTCAGTGTAATCCTGTGGCAGTATACTCCAGTTTAACTATGTGTGCAAAATGCTTATTTGCTTGACACTGCAATTTCAGAGTTTCATTTGATGATCCCTTGTTCTTCTGCTGCAAGAACAGTGAATAATTGTTTCGTACTCACCTTCCCTCTGGCACACTTTGCTACAATTCCAGTTCTCCCCAGTTTTTTCTGTGTAGTTATGCTGTCATGTGGGCAGGTCGATCTGGCTGTGCTTAATCTACCTAGTGCAGGTACCAGCGAGCTGTGACAGTGGAGGGATGTGGGTGTTGCCATGGGTCAGTAGACTGTGTGTTTGTATAGCTTTACACAACTGTCTATTCCATCAGACCTCCACTATTGTTGTTGTCCATGCTGGATACATCAATTTTGGCATGGATGTGCCTCCCAAGATTACAGTCTATCTCCATTAGGTAGGACAGGATTCCAGTTCAAGGAGTCACTCTTTTAGTGGTGGTGTCCGGGATGTGAATATCTATTAGTGTGGTGTAAAGATATGCTGAGGGCCCACCTGATATTTTAAGATTCAGGCTGGATATTGACTGCAAACAGCATCTCAACATGGGAATTGGATGCCTTGAAAACCCCTAATTTTCAGAAGTCCTTGAAGACTCTGTGCTAATCTTTAGCTGACTTTAAAAATGAATCCAGCCTGGAAGGACTCTACAAGCACACAGCCTATTATTGCCACCACTTTCCTGTACAATACCAAGAAGTATTAAAGACACTGGTAGTTTCTTGCTAGTGTATATATATCTATATATATCATATAACATATAGTACAGGCTTGAATTTCTACGTGCCTGCTTTTGTATTGCCAGAAACTCAGCTGAAGTCAACACTTAACTTTGCAGAGCAGAGCCAGTCTCAAAATACCCACAGCAATCTCTGTGTTGTCACCCCTGGAATTAAATGCCTCCAGATAGTGAGGGCAATCTGGGGCTGAACCCATCATATGTCTCAGCTGGAGAAGCCAGTTATGAATCATCACAGTTTAATGAACGCTGTGCTGAGGATTATGCATGGATGCAGGAGGCAGCATCCAAATTCTCCACCAGAAATGAGCTGATTGCTTTGAATTTTTCTTTTTCTTTTCTTTTTTTTTTTTAATATGCAAATGAAGGGAGTTCTCCCTGGCCCCAGAGTTCAGAGGAATATTTTTATGTTGGGATCTCAGTTATGTTGTGACATTTGATTTGGGAGGGCAGCCTCACCTGCTGCTAACTTTTTGTAAAGGTAAAATACAGACTTGCAATGAGGTCACAATCCACTAAAATTTCTGTTTAAATTGTCACCTTTAATTAAATCATTTCATGTATTTGGAGGACTACCCAGTTCCAGTACAGTCTCTTTGAAGGGATTTTTTCCAAATATTAGACCATTAGACAAATGGTTTCATTTTATGCCAGCTGAGCTTATTTCTCAAAAGAAACACAAGAGAGCTTTTTGTTTCTCCTAATTATGGGGCATGGGAAGGCACTGGGAATGACGTGGTATCCCTGAGCAAGGCATGGTATGTGATGCAGGCACCTTGGGAGAGGACATTGGAGAAGAACATGATTTCTAATCATGTAGTGCCTTTTGCCTTTGACTGAAGGAGAGAAGAAAAATTCTGGATGGAAAAGTGCCCATTGGTTCTGTGGTCCGTCTTTATTCTGTCTGGTCTGGAGTCATCCTGGTATAATCTCCAGTGGTTTTCTCCCTTCCAGTTGCAGGGTTACATCCATTTCCATCAGTTATAGGACTGTTCCTTCATTGACTTCTCTCATTTGTCTCAGATTTATTTGATTTCATCTTACCCTGCCAGTGATTTTTCTTCCTTTCTCTAAAGCAAAATCCAAGCAGGACCATTTAGAAGCCTATATTGGCAAGAAGATGGAATAAAAATGGCATTAAAGCACTGGAATAACCGAGGAGAGAGCTCAAAGGTAATGTCAGGGGAGCAGAGAGCTTGTTCCTGTGACCTTCTCTCAGGACAGCTTTGTCTCCAGTACTTCCCAAGTTCCTCTTGGCTGTGATGGCTGAGTCTCTCATCACTCCTCAGCAGATCAGCAGTGTTTACTAAGGGCAGGTGGCTCAGATGTCTGGCAGAAGGCAGAAGCTCTTGGAAGTAAAACAACTGCCCTGCATCACCGCAGCATCCTGAAGGAGGGGTGGCATCCTCGATGCTAAAGTGGAGTCAAACAACACTGACTTCCACCTGGAGCAGAACATTCTTATTTGTTACAGAAAAGAATAAACCTTTTTAGCCACATCAGTGAAGTGATGGCCAAGTGTTCTCTTTAATCCTCCTTAATCATGGTGTTGCTGATTAACATTTGAATAGAGCTTCTAATTAGAAAGAAGAGACACAGACAACCTCACCCTGCTGAGGAGGTGAATTCTCAGCTCCTACCACTCATTCCTGCATATGCTGCCCTGATTAGGGCTTGAATGGGACAATGATTAAAGAGGCCACTGCCACTTTGCAACCTCTCAGTAGCACAGCTACATTCAAGGATTTATTTTCAACTGAGACTTTGAATAAATGTTTTGCAAATGTGAGCCACTCCTGCAGAATGGGAAGAGCTTTTAAACACTTCTGAAGCACTATTCCATCTTGTTCCTGGTTTTATCACACTGATCTCCGCCTGTGTAGAACATGCCCTGTTTGACCATAATGTATTTCAATTAGGATTGTGGTTTAAGCATATGTATTTCACTTGTTCATGTATTTCATTATTCAAAAAGCAGCCAAAGCCTGCTGAATACCTGGAAAGTGTGCTATTGAAAAATCATTTCTACTTTCTTGGGCGAAGTGTTTTGTTCAATTATATAACTTACTTCGCTTATTAATTTGCAGTAGGCCAAACCAAAGTCAGGGCTCTGTTGTGCTAGGAACTATCTGCACTCAAAGAAGAACATACTCCTGGTCTCCTAGGAGTTTATGATGTCTGCTTGAGTCAATTATATCAATCCACTTAGAAAGACACCTTTTCTATGCCTATCCCCATTACAGAGCTGGGGAACAAAAATCACAACTGACCTAAATCTTGCTGGAAATGGGTGTACAGCCACGTACTTACTGGGACCTCCTGGTTACAGAGCATTGCCAGATGAATTCTTGCTAAAACAGCTTAGGAAATTACTGCCTTTGAGTGTTTTGCTGCCTGTCTGCCAATGCTCAGCACCTCAGCCTCTTCTGCACACAGGTCTGTTTCTTACACATGGTGACAGCAGCTTTGAAGAAGGATGCCAGAACCTGGTTGGGTGCAACTGAGGTCCAGGTCCATGTTTCTCTCTAAGGAGGAGACAACATCTTAAACCACCACAGCAACATTCACATAAACCCATCTTTCAGGTCCCTTTCTCTCCCAAACATGCTGACTTGAGATGGTGGGAGACCTCCTGCAGCACAATACATTGTGAACTTACTCTTTCCTGTAGGCCTTAAGTAAGATAAAGAAGATGGAAAGTATTTTGTGGCCTGTAGCATGTGGAATAGATCTTCCGTAGGCCCTTCTGCACTAAATTCCCTTTGTTGTCCTCATTTTTTCCTGAATAGAACTGCAAAATCATCTTTCTTTCAGAATTAAAGACATTTTTATAGATGGGATCTTGACAATATTTTCCATCTAGGTACCCAAAATTAGGCTTTGTGACAGAAGTGGATTCATTATGAGGAAGGCACTGAGCTTTTGTATTTCGAAATCATTACCAGACTATGTGGAACAGAGGCAGAAGCAGGTGAAAAGGGAAAGGCAAAGCCTGCAGTGTAAGATCAATGATCTGATTCAAATATGGGGGAGAAGCAGAGAGATTTTACATAGAGCTATAGTAAAAAAATGATCTCTAAGAGATGCTTCACTTCAGAAGAGCCTTTTCAGTAGAACTGGGCCATAGGCACCTAAATATACAAGAAGGCAACTAGCCAGATGATTTTTTTTTTCCCAGCCCATCACAAAAGCAACTTTGTAATAGCTGTTTGGGGAGCGGCTGGTAGCGCTTGGGAATGAATATTCAGCTTTCTTTATGCTGGAACTATCAGCTGTGCCCACTCCTGAAAGGTCAGCAAAAGCACGGTCAGTCACCTCCACATCCCTCCTTCTCCCTGTTTGCAGGCAGATGCCAGCAGTAGATACACCTCGAAGAGATGTCTTGGGGTGCACTAACCCCTGAGCTTGCTCTGAAAAACTCATCTGTGGCACATCCAACACCTCTCCCCTGGTTCTGCAATGAGGTCTGGTCTTGAAGGTGCCAGCACAGCTGCACCCACCAGACAGAAAAGACCTGAGCAGTAAATAATGGTGCTTCACCCTTGCCGTTTATTTTGTCTGGCATCCTGAGTGGTTTACTGAGCATCATCCCATTTCTGAGAGCAGGAAGGTGAATGTTTTCTGTATCACCCAGATCAAGCTCAGTTCAGAGCTACAGCCCTTCTGCTCAGAGTTATAAATCCCTCCAAGGAAATGTCCTAAGCTGGCCAGGAGGTGACCTCTAAGCAGAAAAACTCTGATGTGGCACCCATCAGGACCTGCCAGGAATACCACTGAGGCTCATCTGAGAGGGAGACAGTGGTCCCTTGGCCTGGTCCATCACCTGGGCCACAGGAGCTCCAGGTGGCCTCAAGTGCCTGCAACTGTCAAGGCAAAATGGAAAACTGTTCAATTGACTTGATGTTTGACTTCCCACAGCAACAGCGTGGGAGTGGGGAGGAGAAGAGAGAAGAGAAAGTAAGGGGAGGAAAGGCACAATTCGTTGAAAGACCTTTCTGAAGGAAGAAGCAAAGTGATGTGGCACCCACCCACACTGAGAGCTTATGTGCAGGAGCTTGAGTTCACACACTCCAGTAATGATCATCATATAAATGCAAAGACATCTCTGTCATTTAGCAGCTGTTTCCTGGATTTCAAGATAGTTTGCTCCTATGGGCTAGAGACTGACAAGCTCCTGCACAAGTTCAGCAGAAAGACAAGTAAAAAGGCCTCTCCTCCCCCTTGCTCTGTCCCCCAAGAGCTTCCCAGCCCTGCTAACTGGATTTGCACCCAGCCTTCCAGCTCTGGGGCTGCTCATGCTCAGTGGCCAAGTTGAAAAAGGAGTTTAGAGACCACAGTACACTGGAAACACCCCTTCCAGGGCTGCTCTTGGGGAGGTAACATTCATCAGCACCCCACCTGCCCAGAGAGGTCCTGTTAACCTCCCTCAGGCAGGTGAATCCCCTCTGTGATGTGCAAGGGCAAGAGCCTGATGAGTCCTGTGCTCAGTTCATTGCCTTTCTCAATACCTGTGATTTTGGGAGTCACACTGTCCCTGCTTGAAAGTCAAAATTCTCAGCGACTTCTTTCCCCTTCTAGTAACTTCCTAACATCCCAGCTATTCTGGGATTATGCCCTGTCAGGACCAAGGGCTATTCTTGGACGACTCTGCTTATCACACCCAGCAACGGCAGCCTGCACTGACAGCTCCTGCTGTTCCAAAGCACGAAAGGGCAGGCAGGAACAACTTCTCAAGCCAAGGCAATATGAGGAGTGCTGTGGCTCTCTCTGTTCAGGTGATCCAACTCCAGAGAGAAGCAGCTTAGTTATAGCAGCAAAGTAGGGAGAGAGAGTTTGGAGTTTAATGCCTCTGAAAGCAAAACCAGCAGCAGTTGAAAAATTGGTGTAGAGGTGAGAGTTGCAGACATGTGATGAAGTGGAAGGTCTCTGTCTTAACTGTTCTGCACCCACTATGCATGCAAGGATGTTTTTAGTGACAAACTTGCTCTCTTTAGAAAGGAGTATGCTTCCAACCTATGCTAACAGGGAACCAAATTACTGCCCATGGCCCCGGGAGGAGGTACAAAATAAATTGGCCAAGGAAACCCCTACTTTTAAAAGCCAAAAATAACATGGCATATAATGTAAAGGTCGAAGTTGAGCACTGAGGCTATGAACTCCTGTGCAGTGTAAATTAAAGTGTCATAACAGAGCAAAAGTGGAGCAAATTGCTGCAAAATGCAGGACCTGGTCGGTAGCAGCAGGATATTGAAGACGAAGCTCACAAAGTGATTTTAACAGGTTTTGAAACCTGCTGCCATGGCTTGTTTTCGATTGCTGTGATTTTATTTGGGCTCGTTAGAGTGTCAGATGCTTGGGCTCTCTGTGGAGGTGAGGGGTGTATTCTGCTTATGCTCATGCTACAACCAAATCAACAATAACCTAATAAATGATAAGTAATTAAACCTTGGTTTTATTATGTGAAACCGTGAGCATGTTATGAACAGAGCAATCCTCCCAGGAGCAGAGGCAGCCAGAGGAAGGATGAAAGAAGAGAATGTGCAACTAGTGTTAAAATAGCTGATTTGCTGCCATTTCGCTGAGCTCCTTACGTATGTGTGTGCCATGGTCAACTTGGCAAATTGCTCTGTACAAGACATTAAAACCACAACAAAATAGCTTAAAATGTCTGGAGCAGGATTACAGGTGCCCCAGAGAGAGAGTAAAGGTATACATCTCAATACTAGGGAGTATTTTTGGTTAAATCCAAGTGCAGCTAGTTAGAAATTCCTTTGTAAGGGATTTCTCTTGTCTCCAAGCTCTAGGTAGGCTGAATGCATCACAGGTGGATATGTTCATTTTGCTGGAGACATGCTCCAGGATGCAGAAGGGCATGACAGCTCATGCCTCCAAGACCCGGCCATGGAAGGTGCAATTCCCAGGCTTTGACATTTTAATACACCCTGTTGTGAAGGGGAAAGTGATTAAGGAAACTCCAGTAGGTCCTGACTGTCATTAAAGCTGGATCTAATGGCAGGAGGAGATGGAGCTGAAGTTATTTTGGTTGATCCTGGAATCAGATTTTTCTCTTTCTACCCACTCGTGCCATGGGTTGAGCTTTGCACAAGCAAGGAGTAGCAGCTCTAGTTCTTGCTTCATAGCAACCAGGATGGCCAAGTGGCCCAGGCTCTGCCCAGTCTGGCTACTTGGCTTCCATGTGGGAAGGTGACGTTTTTATTCCCCGCCACTTTACCAGGCACACTTTCAAACCTAATTAAGCTTAGCGTTATCATTGTTTTTATCACATTAAGATCCCACTTGGCTCTCAGCAGCACAGACCACAAAGTCAACACTGCATCTTTAAACAGAAACAACAGATTTTGGTTCAATTAAAAATTCATTAAAATGTAAATTACTTTGTAGGGTTTTTTCCTTCTAATGCCTGTTCAGTGTGGCACTCTAATGGCACAAAGCATTAAGGGGAGGTTAACTGGCAGCACAGAGACAAATTGCTCTCCATATACTCACCTGCTTAAGTGATCTTGGAAAATAATTTAACCCTTTTCTCTCATCTACTGGGGTTTTCACCTTATTCCAGTTGTTTGCTATGATCTTTCCTTGCCATAGAATCATCACAGAATCACAGAATGGTTTGGGTTGGAAAGGACTTTAAAGATCATCTCATCCCCGGCTCCCTGCCATGGGCAGGGACACCTTCCACTAGACCAGGTTGCTCAAAGCCCCATCCAACCTGGACTTATTGTCATGCTTTCTAAAGTCTAAACTGAGCCATTGACCTTATCTTGCAGCTCTGCCTTCCCTTTTCCTCTGCAGTTCTCCTACATCTCTCAGGGAATTCTTTTCCCCGAAAAGACCTACCCCAAAAGCCAATTGTTTCCTCCCAGACCCTGTTAGATGTGCCAGAATAAATTTCCTGGATGTTTCCCTTCCAGTGGCTGCACAAGATATGATGATTTAACCACACACTTATTAAATCATTTGTTGCTTCTAATGCTCTATGAAACCACGTGTGAGCATTATTATTATTATTTCCCTTATCACTGTAAACTCAGTCGCTATTGCAAGTTCATTAGGTGTCGTTAATTGCTAACAACATATTCAGAACGTATGGTAAACGCAATTTAATTGAGAACTAATTAACTTGTTATAGTTATCTCATTACATGCCAATTAAACTTTTCAACATCCCTTTTCAGTAGATAAAGGAACAGTGAAAATCCCAGGGACCAAATTCTGAGCTGGGGTAAGGGGGGCAGCTTTGCTGCCTTCATCTGTAATGCAGTGGCTTTGTGTCTCGCATTTCTGTAAGATTAAGGGAAGCCAAGGGAGTTCAGGTTAATTTAGTGTGTCTCTGAAGAGGCTGAGAACTTGGAAAAAAAGTGCCTGTGATGGTGGTTTTATATTTCATGAGAGGAGCTGAAGGACCAGGGTCAGGAATTTCTGCTCTGCAGCTGAATCAATCTGTAGTTTTTGGTAAAACAACCTCCAAGCTTTTCCACATCTGCAAATTATAGGGAAGGATATATGCACACTCCACCAGATCCAGAGTCCATGCAAAGGTATCCCTTGATCACAGGCTTTGGACTGGCACCTTTACACTGCATCATTTCATTTCGGGAGACTCTCTCCAAACAAACTCCACCTGATCACACAAAAGGGAGTTCAAGGCCGTGTGATTGCCTGTACCTGCCCCCCACCAGCTCTGTGATCAAATCACATTTGCCTAGTTTATGTTTCTCCCCTTTCTCTGCATGAAAGTGTCAAGCAAACAAAGGAGAGAAAAGTAATGGAGGAAAAAAGTAAAGCCATGTGAGTACAAAGTGCTTCCCAAAGACACAAAATAAGCAGCCAGAAAAAATTGGAAACAATATTGCCTTTAATCTCTAAGATAAGCAGGTTTAGTCCTCTTAGATGTTAGGGGTACATCTGTGGCTTTAAAAAAAAAATACAAAAATCAACCTGTAACTGAGCCATTAGGTCCACAGTGTCACTATAATGATGGCTTCAAACCCAAATGAAAATCTTTGAAAGTGAGAAGAATTCAAGAGGCTCTTATTAAAGTGAGAGACTATTCTGGCCAGACTATTCTGTCACTATTGAAGGAGAAAGTCGCTAAAGGGATGGATGATTAATTTCTGGTTTATTCACACACCGAAATAACTGTCTGAGAAACTTGGAAAATATGTGAAGGGACAAGTGGGCAAGTTCACTGGCCAGTTACACAAGGCTTTGACCTCAGCAACTTTCCCTACATAAAGGAGTCACTGCCACATGGGGTGGGAAAAGAATTCCAAGAGTGCTACTGCCCTGCCACTGATACATCAATGCCATGCAGTGAGAGTCAGCTGAGATGAATCACAACAGTTTGGGTGTAAAGCAGAGTTCACATGGACCAATATCAGGGTGCAGAATCATCCCCCTTTTGGAGGTTCAGGCTGTTGGTTCCTCCACAGCGAGCAATCCATGCTCTGCTAGAGCGAGGATTTATGGAAAAGTGTCAGGGAAATGAAGCGAGAGCGGGGAGGCAGAGAGAGCTGTTTGCATCCTTCAAGTCAAGCAGAGGACTGCCTGTGAAGATGAACTTGAATTTAAACCACAGGGAAGAAGAGTGTTAATGCAACACCCGTCTCATGCAGCTTTTCCAATAAGGGGCTATAGTACAACAAAAGCAGCCGAAGGGGCTTTTCTCAGAGAATTTTCTAACTAACTCTGTACAGCAAAGAAGGCAAAACTCTTCTGGAGATCTTTCATATTCTTAATTTGCTGAATCCAAACACTTACATGCATTTTCCATAACTGTTGTCATTTAAATAGAGAGTAGTCCTCAAGTGGGAAGGGTGAGTGCGATGTAGTGCTATGGAGCTTACTAGTACATACCAGAAGTCTCAAGAACTCCCCAGCATTTCCATCCAGGATGTGCTAAGATGGCAGTACTTGCATGGTGAATGTGTTTTTACTGTGTGTTTTTATGATGTTTTCATTATGTGCTTTTATTATGTGGTTATAAGCTGCTAGAATGGAAACCAGAGCTATAAAGCTTGATTGATTGTTATATTCCCATATATAAATGGAGATTATTTTTTTTTCTACTAGGAATCTATGAATGACAGACAAGTTTGATTGAGATGCAAGTCCAAGCATTAAGTCCACTCCTGGAGTAATTAAAGCCAGCTCCTCAAGTCAAGTCAATGCTGATAGAATCATAGAATATGCTGAGTTGGAAGGGACTCACAAGGCCCACTGAAGTCCAACTCATGGATCTGCACAGGATAAGCCCAGTGATGCTTCTGAGACTTCCTCAAGCCACCAGACCCTCAGCTTTACACAGCTGGAGAGGCAGCTAGGACACGTGGTGCCCTTTGTCCCCACAGATCTCCAGGAGCTCAGACCACCAGGGTTCTGCAATCCCCAAAGCTGAAGCAGGAACTAAATTCAGATACTAAATGGTGTGCTGCAGGCTTTTGTTTAAGATTCTGTTTCTAATGAGGTCTAATTTAGACAAGAGTCAAGAGCTCCAAAGTGAGACTGTGTCCTCATTTAGGGCTTAATATTTTGTGATGTGCAAGTTCTGATGAGTTCTGAGGGGGAACACACAAATACCCTGTGTTCCCCCTGCTCTCCCCATGCACAGTGCAGCCCCTGCTGTGCTGCTCCAAGTCCCAGTGGTGACTGCAACATCCTGGTGGAATCAGGGTTTACTCCAGTTTGAAGTGTAGGTGAACCACTTTGACAACATCTATTTATGGTGGCCACGGTGATGGGCTCTTCATCAGGGCTGCAGGGACACAGCACCTCACAGCATCAGGCCTTTCAGTGAGTTCAGAGTTCATCTTTGTGCAGTTCCCTCGTGTGATATTGTATTTTGTAAACATTCCCATCTGTCATTGCAAGTATTTGTCAGGCTGATGAACCTTGCAACTGGTTTCAGCTGACACTGATTCTGCCTTTTTTTTGTGCTATATTAGAGGCTTGTTCCCTGCAAAGGTCCTTTTGTTATTCACCTACCCTGGAGACAGCAGCTCACTGTGAAACACCCCTCTCAGGCATCTCATCCCAGAGCCTTTTCACTGAACTGAGAGGGCTATCAGCATCCAAAATTCCCTGCAGAGGTCCTTGAAGTTGCTGGCCAGAGCAAGAGAGAAGCATGTTGAGGTATGTGCTGGGAGAGGAAACACCTTGCCTTTCAAGGAAGCAAACCCAAGAATCTTCCTGTAATTTATTTCTAGAAAAAAGCAAGGGAGATCTTTGTTGTTCCTCCAAATAAACCTCTCTCCTTACTTGACTCGAATAATTTAATAACCTCACAAGGAGTGAGAGTGGAAGCATTTCCCCATCCTCTGTAGATTTTGTGCCTTGTACTCTTGCTTGCTAAATATATATGCCAGTTTATATACACCACTTACTGCAGCACGCAGGCTCAGGATCTTTGCATGGCTTCTTCCCCTCTAGGACTGCCATAAATAAATCACTAGGTCAGGAGGGCTGTTACATGCCTGTGGTCTCTCTCCCCCACACTGGCTCTTTTTCTCTCTCCTTTCTCCTTCTACATTTGTACATGGCACTTAAACCTTCAAGGAGTGTTATATGCAGCCTCCCCTTCTGTGGGTATTTGCTGTGCTAGGTGTGATCTGGCAGCAGATCATTCATATTCTTCACCACAGAGGACACTAATGATCTCAGATCAGAGCAAAAATCACATTTAGGCACAAGCTGCACTAAAGTTTTCCTTCCCAAGGAACGTGCTCGCTGAACTGACAAATCAGATTCCCAAAGAGGTGGGTGTTCAAGCATGTAGTGCTGCACAGCCAGGGTGAGGTATTCAAAAATCCAATTTTGGAATCCAGAAGGGGAGTATGATCTTGAAAATATCCTGTCCTGGTTGCTTATAACGTGATTGGGATGTCTGTAATTCCTTAAGAGTTTTTTGGATCAATATAGGTGATTTTTCCTTGGTGCTGGCCACCAAAAGGCAAAGTCTAGCCAAGAAGTTCTGTTCTTGCTCCCACTGGAGGACTTAACTTGGGAGCCATGCTCTCCCTGCAGCTTCTGGCTAGAGATCTTCAGGGGAAATCCTTCTGCCCTACTTTACCCTTTCAAAATTCCCTTTATTCTGAAGCCAAAGCAATTCCCTCAGCAATTCTGCCCACCACAAAGGACATGAAGGATGAGAAATATTAGTAGTAAAGAAGAGAAAAAAGCATTTATTATTGATGGGGGGGCAGAACGACAGTCACTGTAGTTACAGAAATCAAGTGCCTTTTAGAGCTGAAATGAGGTTTCACATTAAAGGCCTTTTGCACAGCAGTTTTTTAGTTGTTAGAGAGAGGTGGAGAGAAGAAAAAGTCACATTCTTCATATTACACTTCAAGGTTTTGTCATTTTTGAAAAATGGAACATATTGTTAGATCTCATGTTTTCCTTGCAGAAAAGTTCTCATTTGCAAAGGACCATGTGTGCATGTGAATTTTTTTCCTTTTCTTTTTTTGGTTGTTTTAATTGCTGTTGTAGTCTGCACATTTTGCAAATATTTCAATCAAAATTTTCCAAAGCACCATAAGAAGGCCAGGAAAAGGCCAGAGAACCTTCTTGTATGTTTTCTCAGGTGTGCTCACCACTAAGGTGATAGATTTTTGAGTGGCTAGCAGTGCTGTCTTGGATGGCCCAAAGGATGGTTATAAAGATTTCCCCTTCTTTACCTGTTCCTGTGTTATCATCTTCAGCCCTCTTTTTCACTCTGACTTCTCACAGGTGGGAAAAAATCTGAAATCTCAAGTTATTCTAGCAAAAAAAAAAAACAAACCTCCCACACCTTACAGTGCCCATACACAGCTTGTTCCTTCATCCTACATGTAGGATTGTTTATCCAAACTAGGTAGATTCACCTCCTCAACATGACTGTGGAGAGTAATTGGTTTTCTCTCAAGTATAGGACAAAATTAATCAAACCTGCCAGCCTGCAACAGGTCAAAACTGGAGTCAAATATGACCTGTGCTTCAAGGGCTGTGAAATGCAGAAGTACTGTGCTGAAGGTACTGCAGAAACAAACCTGAAAGAAATGTCATGTTTTAGCAGCTTTGAACCGAGATAAAAGGCAAAATTCAAAACTCGATGAGGTCTCAGTTTGGTATCTGAACCCTCTATCTGTTTATCAGGCACTTCAAATCTACCTTATAAGTGCGAATTATGTATCAGTTTGGAATTATCTCGGGGGGATGTGCTGTTAAATTCAAGCCATTGCTGGTTGTGTGTAAGAAATTGGTGTCCTTCATACACATCAAGCACATGAACATCTTCTGAGTCACTAAAAGCATGGCCTCTCTGGGTTAATTGTTCCTCTATAAGGTGGGAAGAAAAGGGTGAAGCATGGGGGTTTGGGTAAAGGCAGGGAACAGGGCAGGTGTCTTGTGTATTCTGTTTCAGGGCTGTCAGCAAAGGAATTCTTTGTTCCTCTGGTCACCATGCAAGACAAACAAGGCAAGTGTAGGTTTGCAGGCAAGACTGGGATGTCTTGGATCAGCCCGGAATGCCAATCCTGGGATTGACCCTTGGCCACTCAATCTTCCTGGCTGTGGAGCTTCGCACAGGTCAATGGAAGTGCAGCAATAGTCCATGCTCTTCCAAGTTGAAGCATCTTTCAGTCCTTTCTTCCCCTGCCTTCTGCCCTGGGCAACGCGGTGACCTTCAGTGTGTCAAGAATGAGCAAAACATACCCAGGTTCACGACACCCCACAAAAAGAGGGGACCCCCCCATCATGTGTGTGTATATGCACATGTGCACACAGCACTGCCACCCAGTGGCTGGCTAAACACAAAAAGGGGGGTGTGCAAACTTGGTTTAGGGCGATTTTTTACGAAATGCCATTAATATGGTATACAAATTTAATACAAACACATCTCCAGCTCTGTCTTCCCAACCTGGAGGTGCCTGGCTTGGCAGGCACACGCAGCCAGGCTGTAAGAGTGAGCCAGCTGTGCAGCTGCATTTGGAAATATCAATACCTTGGCATCAGGTCCAGGTAACAGGCAATTTGCAATTGTCACACATATTCTACCTTTTCCCTTTTTTTCTACCTTTTCCCTTTTTTCTGTGTGCATGGTTAATTGCAAGGGGGAGGATGGCAGACCTTATCTCTCGTGACTGGTGGTGGCAAAACTGAAAAATTGTTTTCATTACCAGGTGGAAGGCTTTTCACATGCAAATTATCGATATCATTGTGAGTGTGGCATTTTTATTAATCCAAACCAGCTTATCTGACCAAAAAGAAAAGAAAGATCATTCTTGTTTTATATCAGGCATTTTGCTCTGACAACGGCGAGTCATATTTGATGAAATGTTGCATGGATCACACCATTTTTACAATTTAGTGCAGGAAAGAAAGAAATAGAAAGGACTAATGGATGGGGCTGGGTTTGGAGATTTTTTGATGGGTTTGGGATTAGTTTCTTTTTGGTTTTGTGCGTTTTGTCTCTAAGACACTTCTAAATGCCAGTGAAGTGATGCAAGTTCACGTAAGCATTTTAACTTCTTTTCTTCAACATCAAAGAAACTGGTCTGGTTTTATAGAAGTATTTTTATCTCTCTATTGTGTGCACTTCCCCTTCAGACACTGGGAAAATAAGGTCACGTTCTCTACTGTGTCCATCCTTTTCTATTGATTTTACTTTCCTAAAATCCTAATAGAGCTTGAAATTAATACCACTTAATTTTCTTCTTCCTTTCTTGTGAACCAACAAAGCTTTCTTATTGCTGCTACACCACTCTGGGTACAAAGAAAATGATAGAGCTGGCATCCTCCTTCTAATGGCAAGAATCCCTCAAAAGAGAAAATCAGGAGGGTTTTGGCTCTTTCTCCAAGGAAGTAAAGGCTTTTCCTTCCAGACTAGAAAACAAGGAGCAGGGATACTTTTTCACTCAGTTCAACAGGGGATGGATGACAGAGAGTTACAAACTCCTCTGATGTGACAAAATTCAAATTCACTGACATTAGGACAGGTCTAAATTCCTCTTCTTAGGCTGCTTCTTAGTGCTGTCTGCTCCACAAAAAAACTAACCTTTTCATATCCCCCTACCTGGGACAAACAACTTATCTAGTGCCTGGGAGCTCCCCCCGGAGCCAAGTGAATGCTGTTCCATTCTATTCAGTAATGGAACAAGCCACTTCAGGATCCAGTTGGAAAACATTTACCCAGGAGCAGATAAAGCCAGCTGAGGAGACTAACAGCTATGGAAGCTGCTTAGTTGTTACCAATGTTCTCCATTCATGAGCAACGATGCTGGAGTGGTACTCTCCAACCCGTTGCTCAGCATGGAGACCAGCAAGAGCATTCAGGAGAAGATAGAGGTCATCACACCTACTGAATCAGCATCCTTCCTTCCTGCCTGCCAGTGAACTTACTGGGGAGGAAAAGACACTTCATGCCCCTTGGAGTCACCCAGCTTTTGTGGGAGGGACTGAGGATTTCTTTGGTGAAAGCACCTGGAAGCAGGTTTGTTGTCAATAATGGAATACGCCCACCCTGGTTAACACAGGCTCCTGTTTGCCATGCCCCATCCTCACATCACAGCAGTGCTCAGCTGCATAAAATGGGCTGTAAACCTTGCTCATTTCGGCTGACAGATATGATAAAGGTTATGTGTGCTTTACAGCATTACGAATTTGATGGAGAAAGTTCCCCCGAGACCTCTGGCTGCACCAGGTCTTAGCATTTGCTATAGTGTAGCAGAGACCTCGTGGGTCATCTTCCCTGTCCCTCCTTTGCTTCTTCAGGATTCACTATCTAGCTCAATGATGCTTCTCTCATAGATTAAAAGCATTTTAAATATGTATTATTTTTGCACTCTGTGTATCTGTGCCTTTCATACTCACATCTTAAATTCATCGCCTCTCTGCCAGTTGTTTGTAAATGTCCCCAGGTGTTTAACTCTTATTCTCTGAATCCTCTGAGCTATTGTTGGTGAGTGTGGCTATTACATATTCCTGATATTTCTCAAAGGTCAAAAGAAAATGTAAAAATGCCATTTCTTTTCTCTTCTCCCAATAAAGCAGAAAACACAATGTTGTTCTGGTGCAGTTACTTTAGCTGATATGATAGATTTTATTTTTTTAAGTACACCTTATTGTATTTACTGCAAATGTTCTGGATACAGAATTACTTCCTCAAATTATTAGGAGCTAGAAGATATAATCAGCTTTTATTCTGTTTTAGAAAATATTACTCTACCACAACAGTCTATTTGTGACAGTTTGCTCTCATCTTCCTGCAACCCATCTTAAAAATGAGACATAAAATTGAGGCTGTGCATGCTTACGGACCCAATCCTGCAACATTTATGCACCTGTTTAAGCTGAATCATGCGAGGATTCATAGTGAAATGAATGTGCAGAATGACTAACATTTGAGGAACTATGGCAATTGCTCCAAAGCAGTCTGCAGTTCTTCAGGATAATGAGCAATGCATGAAACTGGTGCATTATCAGGGTGGATTATCTGCTCCTCCCCCAAATCTGGCCAGGATGCTATAAAGGATGGACTTGGACTGCATGCAGAGTAAACTGTCCTCTCCTATAGTCAATGTTATTATATTAATTTCTTTTTATCACTGCAGTAAGACTCCTGACCGTGTAAAATTTAGCCCTCAGCAGTGCAACAAGATCTCGAGGTTTTTGTCGCAGAGTCACACTCGGTGGTGTTATACAGCCTCGTTAATTGATTACAAAATAATTCAGCAAGCTGCACTGTTCCCTCATCTTCTATACAGCTTGCTGTCTCCTCACCCCAAACGAGCTGCACTTCGAGGTCCCAGGCCCCATGTCTGAAGCCCAATCAGCTGAAGAATGACCTTTCTCTCTGACCTACATCTTTCAGGGGAATAAAGCAACAGATGACACTAAGCAGAGGATTCACAGAGCTCTTTGTGTGAACTCCTTGCAGTGGAGCTCTCCAGTGAAGGGCATCAAGCTTAACTTCCAGCTCACCCTGCAAGGAGGATTTTTTTAAAAAAATTCAGTTAATAGGAGCATTTCCATTGACTTACACAGGCGCAGAGCCAAATCCCAGCATGTCTTTTACGACAAGCTACTCCCTAGCAGAAGCAGCACCTCAGCAGATAGGATATCCCTGCCACTGAGAGTCCTTGTCCAGACAAACCAACTCCCACCACACACTGAATGATCCCCCCACTTATTGCTCAGCCTTCACTGAGATTTCTGTTCTTGCACATCGCCACTGTGACTGGCAACTGAAACAGAAAGATCAGACAAAAGACGCTGAAACACCACCTGGGATGGAGCTGAAAAAGATGCAGGAGCAGATATCTCCATCTGTATTCTTGAGGATGTGTACAAGGGGAAGCCAGCTGCAGTGTGGTGCTCCCGAATCACAGGGGACTGGTGCTCTGCCCCGCTGCATCTCGGGAAACCCCGATGTCAGTCCCTGCACCAGCAAGGTCACCTCAAAGCCTGTTTCCTTATCCTCAGGCCAGTCACACTGCTATGAAGCTCCAGAGTAGGGTGGGCAAAAGGAGTCCAAAAATAAAACAGAAGGAAAATGAGGCTTTTCTCAGATTTATGCAGAAGGTGAATTATGGGGCTACTTACACCACCTAAAATCACTTTCTCCCCAGGGCCCTGAATACGCTCTATTATGAAAGCTGTATACTGGACTGTAAATTTGCCATATATACTACAGTATAATTGTACCAGACTCACCTCTGTTGTATTTTTTACCTATAAATGTAATGGTGATTTGTTTGTCTCCTCTTTCTACAAGAGTTTCAGAATCCCCAGGAAAGCACATCGGCCGTAACTTGCTCCTTCCACCATTTAATCCAGATAAAGAGAAGAGTCTTCTGCTGAGTATGCCCTCCCATATACAATGCTAGGGTTAGGCATCCCTGTACATATGGACACGTTTATCCCAGTGCAAGGCACCTCGGCAGGAATCACACAACACTGACAGCATATCGCACCCTGAGCAACATACTTCTGAATTGGTGCACAGAAGGGAAAATGGCAGCTTTCCAAGTGGCCCCAGTTAATAGCTCTGTTTTGCTTAATGGTGCCTCCCATTCAGACTAAAGATGCTGTTTTAAATATGTAAGCAATTAGTATCTCTCGCTCTCAACACATCTGTGCTGCTTCTCTCTGCTGCATTATAAATCTGCCGTGTCCCTCTCCAGCTTGGCGGTGCATATATCACCAGATATTATGATTTTCAGCAACTTTCTGCCCCTAAAGAATTATGTTTTGATTTGGTGATGCTTTGCCAGGCTGGCATTGCCTAAACCCTGACACAGCTGTCCTTTCCTCTCCAGATCTGGTACTGGACTAAGACGTAGCAGAGATATGGAGAAAGCACCCCTTGGTGGTTTTTTTGGCCACTATTCGGTCCAGCCAGCACTTTTTCCTTTTTCCCAGCTTTCACACACTTCCTGAATAGAAACTGCAGCTTTTTCTCTCCATAACAAAATCTAAGGGCACGTGTAGCCTGCAGGAGGATGCTCGCAGGGGTTGTGATGTGGCTGAGATGCAGCCAAGCCCCTCAGAAGCAGAACACCTTCCTTGTGCAGTTTCTGCTTAAATAAATTCTGCCTGTTCAAACTCCAGCGGGACTTAACAGAGTCATGGCAGGACCAGTGTCATTATAATGGTCAGTATTTATAGTAGTGCAAGGGGTCATTGCTACTAAAATGGGAATTAATAATAACGGGGCTGGATGTGACTAATTATTCAGCATTTTTTTTAATAGTAATAGTGATGGTGTGACTAGTTATTCAGCATCTTTTTTTAATAGTAATAGAGATAGGTGTGACTAGTTATTCAGCATCTTTTTTTAATAGTAATAGAGATGGGTGTTATTCGGCATTTTTTTTTTTTTTCAAACAAAGTGTTTTCAATCCCAAAACCTCTGTGTTTTCGCCCGTCCCTTGCAAGGAAGGAGGAGGAGGTACAACCACCGCACCGCGCACAGGAGTTACCGCTGTCTGATTTTATTACAGTTTTTGTCTTCTCGGGGAAGAAGCCGCCCGCCTGCGCCGTGCCCACCCCCCTCCCCAACCAGGACCGACCCCGCCACGGTGGGCGCAGGGGAGGGGACGCCACAACCGAGGGAAGCGCATCCCGCTCGCAGGGGGCACCGCGGGCGCAGCGGAGACGGCGGCCCCCGGCCCCCCGCGCCCACCCCCGGGACGCGGGGCCACGCCGCAAACTTTATCGGCGGGGGGCGGCCCCGAGCGCCCCCTCCTCCCTCCCTCGCTGCCGCCCGCCCCCTCCCCTCGCC